>NW_027513939.1:43475-114728 GCF_048772815.1 Callospermophilus lateralis
GTTTGTGCTAGCTTCTTGAAACTTGACACAATACATTAGTTCTACGTTCTATCTCTAAGGTTTGTTTCCTCTTGATGTAGCTTAAAGCAGGGACTGGCGAATAAATCTTATAATGAAAGGAGTTGCCAAACTTCCAAAACACTAGAGTCTCCTGAAATCTCAATATATATTTTTTCATCCAATCTTCATGATACTTTCAAGTAATGATCAGTACACCAATCCCACTTGGATGCTCAAGTTTCGTTCTTTTACGTTGAAGCATTCGTTTGCAGTAACAGTTTGAATTTTTAGGTTTCACTCTGTTTTCTCCTATATTGACAGATGCAGTTAGAACTCTAAATCAAACACGGTTTGTGCTAGCTTCTTGAAACTTGACACAATACAGTAGTTCTACGTTCTATCTCTAAGGTTTGTTTCCTCTTGATGTAGCCTTAAGCAGATACTGGTGAATGACACATTCCATGAAAGGCGTTGTTAGGCTGCCAAAACACTAGAATCTCCTGAAATCTCAACATAAATTTTTGCTACCGACCTTCATGATACTTTCAAGTAATGAGCAGTACACCAATCAAACTTGGATGCCCACGTTTCGTTCTCCTAGGTTGAAGCGTTCGTTTGCAGTAACGGTTTGAATTTTTAGGTTTCACTCTGTTTTCTACTATATTGACAGATGCGTTCGAACTCTAAATCAAACACATTTTGTGCTAGCTTCTTGAAACTTGACACAACACATTAGTTCTACGTTCTATCTCTAAGGTTTGTTTCCTCTTGATGTAGCCTAAAGCAGGGACTGGCGAATAACACTCATATTGAAGGGGTTGCCAAACTTCTAAAACACTAGAGTCTCCTGAATCTCAACATATATTTTTTCATCCAATCTTCATGATACTTTCAAGTAATGATCAGTACACCAATTCCACTTGGATGCTGAAGTTTCGTTCTTTTACGTTTAAGCATTCGTTTGCAGTAACAGTTTGAATTTTTAGGTTTCACTCTGTTTTCTCCTATATTGACAGATGCAGTTAGAACTCCAAATCAAACACGGTTTGTGCTAGCTTCTTGAAACTTGACACAATACAGTAGTTCTACGTTCTATCTCTAAGGTTTGTTTCCTCTTGATGTAGACTTAAGCAGATAATGGTGAATGACACATTCAATGAAAGGCGTTGTTAGGTTGCCAAAACACTAGAGTCTCCTGAAATCTCAACATAAATTTTTGCTTCCGACCTTCATGATACTTTCAAGTAATGAGCAGTACACCAATCAAACTTGGATGCCCACGTTTCGTTCTCCTAGGTTGAAGCATTCGTTTGCAGTAACAGTTTGAATTTTTAGGTTTCACTCTGTTTTCTACTATATTGACAGATGCGTTCGAACTCTAAATCAAACACGGTTTGTGCTAGCTTCTTGAAACTTGACACAATACATTAGTTCTACGATCTATCTCTAAGGTTTGTTTCCTCTTGATGTAGCCTAAAGCAGGGACTGGCGAATAACACTCATATTGAAGGGGTTGCCAAACTTCCAATACACTAGAGTCTCCTGAAATCTCAACATACATTTTTTCATCCAATCTTCATGATACTTTCAAGTAATGATCAGTACACCAATCCCACTTGGATGCTCAAGTTTCGTTCTTTTACGTTGAAGCATTCGTTTGCAGTAACAGTTTGAATTTTTAGGTTTCACTCTGTTTTCTCCTATAATGACAGATGCAGTTACAACTCTAAATCAAACACGGTTTGTGCTAGCTTCTTGAAACTTGACACAATACAGTAGTTCTACGTTATATCTCTAAGGTTTGTTTCCTCTTGATGTAGCTTTAAGTAGATACTGGTGAATGAAACATTCAATGAAAGGCGTTGTTAGGCGGCCAAAACACTAGAGTCTCCTGAAATCTCAACATAAATTTTTGCTTCCGAGCTTCATGATACTTTCAAGTAATGAGCAGTACACCAATCAAACTTGGATGCCCAAGTTTCGTTCTCCTAGGTTGAAGCATTCGTTTGCAGTAACAGTTTGAATTTTAGGTTTCACTCTGTTTTCTCCTATATTGACAGATGCAGTTCAAACTATATCAAACACGGTTTGTGCTAGCTTCTTGAAACTTGACACAATACATTAGTTCTACGTTCTATCTCTAAGGTTTGTTTCCTCTTGATGAAGCCTAAAGCAGGGACTGGCGAATAACACTTATAATGAAAAAAGTTGCCAAACTTCCAAAACACTAGAGTCTCCTGAAATCTCAATATATATTTACATCCAATCTTCATGATACTTTCAAGTAATGATCAGTACACCAATCCCACTTGGATGCTCAAGTTTCGTTCTTTTACGTTGAAGCATTCGTTTGCAGTAACAGTTTGAATTTTTAGGTTTCACTCTGTTTTCTCCTATATTGACAGATGCAGTTAGAACTCCAAATCAAACACGGTTTGTGCTAGCTTCTTGAAACTTGACACAATACATTAGTTCTACGTTCTATCTCTAAGGTTTGTTTCCTCTTGATGTAGCCTAAAGCAGGGACTGGCGAATAACACTCATATTGAAGGGGTTGCCAAACTTCCAAAACACTAGAGTCTCCAAAAACTCAACATATATTTTTTTCATCCAATCTTCATGATACTTTCAAGTAATGATCAGTACACCAATCCCACTTGGATGCTCAAGTTTCATTCTTTTACGTTGAAGCACTCGTTTGCAGTAACAGTTTGAATTTTTAGGTTTCACTCTGTTTTCTCCTATATTGACAGATGCAGTTAGAACTCTAAATCAAACACGGTTTGTGCTAGCTTCTTGAAACTTGACACAATACAGTAGTTCTACGTTCTATTTCTAAGGTTTGATTCCTCTTGATGTAGCCTTAACCAGATACTGGTGAATGACACATTCAATGAAAGGTGTTGTTAGGCTGCCAAAACACTAGAGTCTCCTGAAATCTCAACATAAATTTTGCTTCCGACCTTCATGATACTTTCAAGTAATGAGCAGTACACCAATCAAACTTGGATGCCCAAGTTTCGTTCTCCTAGGTTGAAGCATTCGTTTGCAGTAACAGTTTGAATTTTTAGGTTTCACTCTGTTTTCTCCTATATTGACAGATGCAGTTAGAACTCCAAATCAAACACGGTTTGTGCTAGCTTCTTGAAACTTGACACAATACAGTAGTTCTACGTTCTACCTCTAAGGTTTGTTTCCTCTTGATGTAGACTTAAGCAGATAATGGTGAATGACACATTCAATGAAAGGCGTTGTTAGGCTGCCAAAACACTAGAGTCTCCTGAAATCTCACATAAATTTTTGCTACCGACCTTCATGATACTTTCAAGTAATGAGCAGTACACCAATCAAACTTGGATGCCCACGTTTCGTTCTCCTAGGTTGAAGCATTCGTTTGCAGTAACAGTTTAAATTTTTACGTTTCACTCTGTTTTCTACTATATTGACGGATGCGTTCGAACTCTAAATCAAACACGGTTTGTGCTAGCTTCTTGAAACTTGACACACTACATTAGTTCTACGATCTATCTCTAAGGTTTGTTTCCTCTTGATGTAGCCTAAAGCAGGGACTGGCGAATAACACTCATATTGAAGGGATTGCCAAACTTCCAAAACACTAGAGTCTCCTGAAATCTCAACATATATTTTTTCATCCAATCTTCATGATACTTTCAAGTAATGATCAGTACACCAATTCCACTTGGATGCTCAAGTTTCGTTCTTTTACGTTGAAGCATTCGTTTGCAGTAACAGTTTGAATTTTTAGGTTTCACTCTGTTTTCTCCTATATTGACAGATGCAGTTAGAACTCTAAATCAAACACGGTTTGTGCTAGCTTCTTGAAACTTGACACAATACAGTAGTTCTACGTTCTATCTCTAAGGTTTGTTTCCTCTTGATGTAGCCTTAAGCAGATACTGGTGAATGACACATTAATGAAAGGCGTTGTTAGGCGGCCAAAACACTAGCGTCTCTTGAAATCTCAACATAAATTTTTGCTTCCGACCTTCATGATACTTTCAAGTAATGAGCAGTACACCAATCAAACTTGGATGCCCAAGTTTCGTTCTCCTAGGTTGAAGCATTCGTTTGCAGTAACAGTTTGAATTTTTAGGTTTCACTCTGTTTTCTCCTATATTGACAGACGCAGTTCGAACTATATCAAACACGGTTTGTGCTAGCTTCTTGAAACTTGACATAATACATTAGTTCTACGTTCTATCTCTAAGGTTTGTTTCCTCTTGATGTAGCCTTAAGCAGATACTGGGTGAATGACACATTCCATGAAAGGCGTTGTTAGGCTGCCAAAACACTAGACTCTCCTGAAATCTCAACATAAATTTTTGCTACCGACCTTCATGATACTTTCAAGTAATGAGCAGTACACCAATCAAACTTGGATGCCCACGTTTCGTTCTCCTAGGTTGAAGCGTTCGTTTGCAGTAACAGTTTGAATTTTTAGGTTTCACTCTGTTTTCTACTATATTGACAGATGCGTTCGAACTCTAAATCAAACACGGTTTGTGCTAGCTTCTTGAAACTTGACACAACACATTAGTTCTACGTTCTATCTCTAAGGTTTGTTTCCTCTTGATGTAGCCTAAAGCAGGGACTGGCGAATAACACTCATATTGAAGGGGTTGCCAAACTTCTAAAACACTAGAGTCTCCTGAAATCTCAACATATATTTTTTCATCCAATCTTCATGATACTTTCAAGTAATGATCAGTACACCAATTCCACTTGGATGCTCAAGTTTCGTTCTTTTACGTTTAAGCATTCGTTTGCAGTAACAGTTTGAATTTTTAGGTTTCACTCTGTTTTCTCCTATATTGACAGATGCCGTTAGAACTCCAAATCAAACACGGTTTGTGCTAGCTTCTTGAAACTTGACACAATACAGTAGTTCTACGTTCTATCTCTAAGGTTTGTTTCCTCTTGATGTAGACTTAAGCAGATAATGGTGAATGACACATTCAATGAAAGGCGTTGTTAGGTTGCCAAAACACTAGAGTCTCCTGAAATCTCAACATAAATTTTTGCTTCCGACCTTCATGATACTTTCAAGTAATGAGCAGTACACCAATCAAACTTGGATGCCCACGTTTCGTTCTCCTAGGTTGAAGCATTCGTTTGCAGTAACAGTTTGAATTTTTAGGTTTCACTCTGTTTTCTACTATATTGACAGATGCGTTCGAACTCTAAATCAAACACGGTTTGTGCTAGCTTCTTGAAACTTGACACAATACATTAGTTCTACGATCTATCTCTAAGGTTTGTTTCCTCTTGATGTAGCCTAAAGCAGGGACTGGCGAATAACACTCATATTGAAGGGGTTGCCAAACTTCCAATACACTAGAGTCTCCTGAAATCTCAACATATATTTTTTCATCCAATCTTCATGATACTTTCAAGTAATGATCAGTACACCAATCCCACTTGGATGCTCAAGTTTCGTTCTTTTACGTTGAAGCATTCGTTTGCAGTAACAGTTTGAATTTTTAGGTTTCACTCTGTTTTCTCCTATAATGACAGATGCAGTTACAACTCTAAATCAAACACGGTTTGTGCTAGCTTCTTGAAACTTGACACAATACAGTAGTTCTACGTTATATCTCTAAGGTTTGTTTCCTCTTGATGTAGCTTTAAGCAGATACTGGTGAATGAAACATTCAATGAAAGGCGTTGTTAGGCGGCCAAAACACTAGAGTCTCCTGAAATCTCAACATAAATTTTTGCTTCCGAGCTTCATGATACTTTCAAGTAATGAGCAGTACACCAATCAAACTTGGATGCCCAAGTTTCGTTCTCCTAGGTTGAAGCATTCGTTTGCAGTAACAGTTTGAATTTTTAGGTTTCACTCTGTTTTCTCCTATATTGACAGATGCAGTTCGAACTATATCAAACACGGTTTGTGCTAGCTTCTTGAAACTTGACACAATACATTAGTTCTACGTTCTATCTCTAAGGTTTGTTTCCTCTTGATGAAGCCTAAAGCAGGGACTGGCGAATAACACTTATAATGAAAAAAGTTGCTAAACTTCCAAAACACTAGAGTCTCCTGAAATCTCAATATATATTTACATCCAATCTTCATGATACTTTCAAGTAATGATCAGTACACCAATCCCACTTGGATGCTCAAGTTTCGTTCTTTTACGTTGAAGCATTCGTTTGCAGTAACAGTTTGAATTTTTAGGTTTCACTCTGTTTTCTCCTATATTGACAGATGCAGTTAGAACTCCAAATCAAACACGGTTTGTGCTAGCTTCTTGAAACTTGACACAATACATTAGTTCTACGTTCTATCTCTAAGGTTTGTTTCCTCTTGATGTAGCCTAAAGCAGGTACTGGCGAATAACACTCATATTGAAGGGGTTGCCAAACTTCCAAAACACTAGAGTCTCCAAAAACTCAACATATATTTTTTCATCCAATCTTCATGATACTTTCAAGTAATGATCAGTACACCAATCCCACTTGGATGCTCAAGTTTCATTCTTTTACGTTGAAGCACTCGTTTGCAGTAACAGTTTGAATTTTTAGGTTTCACTCTGTTTTCTCCTATATTGACAGATGCAGTTAGAACTCTAAAGAAAACACGGTTTGTGCTAGCTTCTTGAAACTTGACACAATACAGTAGTTCTACGTTCTATTTCTAAGGTTTGATTCCTCTTGATGTAGCCTTAACCAGATACTGGTGAATGACACATTCAATGAAAGGTGTTGTTAGGCTGCCAAAACACTAGAGTCTCCTGAAATCTCAACATAAATTTTTGCTTCCGACCTTCATGATACTTTCAAGTAATGAGCAGTACACCAATCAAACTTGGATGCCCAAGTTTCGTTCTCCTAGGTTGAAGCATTCGTTTGCAGTAACAGTTTGAATTTTTAGGTTTCACTCTGTTTTCTCCTATATTGACAGATGCAGTTAGAACTCCAAATCAAACACGGTTTGTGCTAGCTTCTTGAAACTTGACACAATACAGTAGTTCTACGTTCTACCTCTAAGGTTTGTTTCCTCTTGATGTAGACTTAAGCAGACAATGGTGAATGACACATTCAATGAAAGGCGTTGTTAGGCTGCCAAAACACTAGAGTCTCCTGAAATCTCAACATAAATTTTTGCTACCGACCTTCATGATACTTTCAAGTAATGAGCAGTACACCAATCAAACTTGGATGCCCACGTTTCGTTCTCCTAGGTTGAAGCATTCGTTTGCAGTAACAGTTTGAATTTTTAGGTTTCACTCTGTTTTCTACTATATTGACAGATGCGTTCGAACTCTAAATCAAACACGGTTTGTGCTAGCTTCTTGAAACTTGACACAACACATTAGTTCTACGTTCTATCTCTAAGGTTTGTTTCCTCTTGATGTAGCCTAAAGCAGGGACTGGCGAATAACACTCATATTGAAGGGGTTGCCAAACTTCTAAAACACTAGAGTCTCCTGAAATCTCAACATATATTTTTTCATCCAATCTTCATGATACTTTCAAGTAATGATCAGTACACCAATTCCACTTGGATGCTGAAGTTTCGTTCTTTTACGTTGAAGCATTCGTTTGCAGTAACAGTTTGAATTTTTAGGTTTCACTCTGTTTTCTCCTATATTGACAGATGCAGTTAGAACTCCAAATCAAACACGGTTTGTGCTAGCTTCTTGAAACTTGACACAATACAGTAGTTCTACGTTATATCTCTAAGGTTTGTTTCCTCTTGATGTAGACTTAAGCAGATAATGGTGAATGACACATTCAATGAAAGGCGTTGTTAGGTTGCCAAAACACTAGAGTCCCTGAAATCTCAACATAAATTTTTGCTTCCGACCTTCATGATACTTTCAAGTAATGAGCAGTACACCAATCAAACTTGGATGCCCACGTTTCGTTCTCCTAGGTTGAAGCATTCGTTTGCAGTAACAGTTTGAATTTTTAGGTTTCACTCTGTTTTCTACTATATTGACAGATGCGTTCGAACTCTAAATCAAACACGGTTTGTGCTAGCTTCTTGAAACTTGACACAATACATTAGTTCTACGATCTATCTCTAAGGTTTGTTTCCTCTTGATGTAGCCTAAAGCAGGGACTGGCGAATAACACTCATATTGAAGGGGTTGCCAAACTTCCAATACACTAGAGTCTCCTGAAATCTCAACATATATTTTTTCATCCAATCTTCATGATACTTTCAAGTAATGATCAGTACACCAATCCCACTTGGATGCTCAAGTTTCGTTCTTTTACGTTGAAGCATTCGTTTGCAGTAACAGTTTGAATTTTTAGGTTTCACTCTGTTTTCTCCTATAATGACAGATGCAGTTACAACTCTAAATCAAACACGGTTTGTGCTAGCTTCTTGAAACTTGACACAATACAGTAGTTCTACGTTATATCTCTAAGGTTTGTTTCCTCTTGATGTAGCTTTAAGCAGATACTGGTGAATGAAACATTCAATGAAAGGCGTTGTTAGGCGGCCAAAACACTAGAGTCTCCTGAAATCTCAACATAAATTTTTGCTTCCGAGCTTCATGATACTTTCAAGTAATGAGCAGTACACCAATCAAACTTGGATGCCCAAGTTTCGTTCTCCTAGGTTGAAGCATTCGTTTGCAGTAACAGTTTGAATTTTTAGGTTTCACTCTGTTTTCTCCTATATTGACAGATGCAGTTCGAACTATATCAAACACGGTTTGTGCTAGCTTCTTGAAACTTGACACAATACATTAGTTCTACGTTCTATCTCTAAGGTTTGTTTCCTCTTGATGAAGCCTAAAGCAGGGACTGGCGAATAACACTTATAATGAAAAAAGTTGCCAAACTTCCAAAACACTAGAGTCTCCTGAAATCTCAATATATATTTTTTCATCCAATCTTCATGATACTTTCAAGTAGTGATCAGTACACCAATCCCACTTGGATGCTCAAGTTTCGTTCTTTTACGTTGAAGCATTCGTTTGCAGTAACAGTTTGAATTTTTAGGTTTCACTCTGTTTTCTCCTATATTGACAGATGCAGTTAGAACTCCAAATCAAACACGGTTTGTGCTAGTTTCTTGAAACTTGACACAATACATTAGTTCTACGTTCTATCTCTAAGGTTTGTTTCCTCTTGATGTAGCCTAAAGCAGGGACTGGCGAATAACACTCATATTGAAGGGGTTGCCAAACTTCCAAAACACTAGAGTCTCCAAAAACTCAACATATATTTTTTCATCCAATCTTCATGATACTTTCAAGTAATGATCAGTACACCAATCCCACTTGGATGCTCAAGTTTCATTCTTTTACGTTGAAGCACTCGTTTGCAGTAACAGTTTGAGTTTTTAGGTTTCACTCTGTTTTCTCCTATATTGACAGATGCAGTTAGAACTCTAGATCAAACACGGTTTGTGCTAGCTTCTTGAAACTTGACACAATACAGTAGTTCTACCTTCTATTTCTAAGGTTTGATTCCTCTTGATGTAGCCTTAACCAGATACTGGTGAATGACACATTCAATGAAAGGTGTTGTTAGGCTGCCAAAACACTAGAGTCTCCTGAAATCTCAACATAAATTTTTGCTTCCGACCTTCATGATACTTTCAAGTAATGAGCAGTACACCAATCAAACTTGGATGCCCAAGTTTCGTTCTCCTAGGTTGAAGCATTCGTTTGCAGTAACAGTTTGAATTTTTAGGTTTCACTCTGTTTTCTCCTATATTGACAGATGCAGTTAGAACTCCAAATCAAACACGGTTTGTGCTAGCTTCTTGAAACTTGACACAATACAGTAGTTCTACGTTCTACCTCTAAGGTTTGTTTCCTCTTGATGTAGACTTAAGCAGATAATGGTGAATGACACATTCAATGAAAGGCGTTGTTAGGCTGCCAAAACTCTAGAGTCTCCTGAAATCTCAACATAAATTTTTGCTACCGACCTTCATGATACTTTCAAGTAATGAGCAGTACACCAATCAAACTTGGATGCCCACGTTTCGTTCTCCTAGGTTGAAGCATTCGTTTGCAGTAACAGTTTAAATTTTTAGGTTTCACTCTGTTTTCTACTATATTGACAGATACGTTCGAACTCTAAATCAAACACGGTTTGTGCTAGCTTCTTGAAACTTGACACACTACATTAGTTCTACGATCTAACTCTAAGGTTTGTTTCCTCTTGATGTAGAATAAAGCAGGGACTGGCGAATAACACTCATATTGAAGGGGTTGCCAAACTTCCAAAACACTAGAGTCTCCTGAAATCACAACATATATTTTTTCATCCAATCTTCATGATACTTTAAATTAATGATCAGTACACCAATTCCACTTGGATGCTCAAGTTTCGTTCTTTTACGTTGAAGCATTCGTTTGCAGTAACAGTTTGAATTTTTAGGTTTCACTCTGTTTTCTCCTATATTGACAGATGCAGTTAGAACTCTAAATCAAACACGGTTTGTGCTAGCTTCTTGAAACTTGACACAATACAGTAGTTCTACGTTCTATCTCTAAGGTTTGTTTCCTCTTGATGTAGCCTTAAGCAGATACTGGTGAATGACACATTAAATGAAAGGCGTTGTTAGGCGGCCAAAACACTAGCGTCTCCTGAAATCTCAACATAAATTTTTGCTTCCGACCTTCATGATACTTTCAAGTAATGAGCAGTACACCAATCAAACTTGGATGCCCAAGTTTCGTTCTCCTAGGTTGAAGCATTCGTTTGCAGTAACAGTTTGAATTTTTAGGTTTCACTCTGTTTTCTCCTATATTGACATACGCAGTTCGAACTATATCAAACATGGTTTGTGCTAGCTTCTTGAAACTTGACACAATACATTAGTTCTACGTTCTATCTCTAAGGTTTGTTTCCTCTTGATGTAGCCTAAAGCAGGGACTGGCGAATAAAACTTATAATGAAAGGAGTTGCCAAACTTCCAAAACACTAGAGTCTCCTGAAATCTCAATATATATTTTTTCATCCAATCTTCATGATACTTTCAAGTAATGATCAGTACACCAATCCCACTTGGATGCTCAAGTTTCGTTCTTTTACGTTGAAGCATTCGTTTGCAGTAACAGTTTGAATTTTTAGGTTTCACTCTGTTTTCTCCTATATTGACAGATGCAGTTAGAACTCCAAATCAAACACGGTTTGTGCTAGCTTCTTGAAACTTCACACAATACAGTAGTTCTACGTTCTATCTCTAAGGTTTGTTTCCTCTTGATGTAGCCTTAAGCAGATACTGGTGAATGACACATTCAATGAAAGGCGTTGTTAGGCTGCCAAAACACTAGAGTCTCCTGAAATCTCAACATAAATTTTTGCTTCCGACCTTCATGATACTTTCAAGTAATGAGCAGTACACCAATCAAACTTGGATGCCCACGTTTCGTTCTCCTAGGTTGAAGCATTCGTTTGCAGTAACAGTTTGAATTTTTAGGTTTCACTCTGTTTTCTACTATATTGACAGATGCGTTCGAACTCTAAATCAAACACGGTTTGTGCTAGCTTCTTGAAACTTGATACAACACATTAGTTCTACGTTCTATCTCTAAGGTTTGTTTCCTCTTGATGTAGCCTAAAGCAGGGACTGGCGAATAACACTCATATTGAAGGGGTTGCCAAACTTCCAAAACACTAGAGTCTCCTGAAATCTCAACAAATATTTTTTCATCCAATCTTCATGATACTTTCAAGTAATGATCAGTACACCAATCCCACTTGGATGCTCAAGTTTCGTTCTTTTACGTTGAAGCATTCGTTTGCAGTAACAGTTTGAATTTTTAGGTTTCACTCTGTTTTCTCCTATATTGACAGATGCAGTTAGAACTCTAAATCAAACACGGTTTGTGCTAGCTTCTTGAAACTTGACACAATACAGTAGTTCTACGTTCTATCTCTAAGGTTTGTTTCCTCTTGATGTAGCCTTAAGCAGATACTGGTGAATGACACATTCCATGAAAGGCGTTGTTAGGCTGCCAAAACACTAGACTCTCCTGAAATCTCAACATAAATTTTTGCTACCGACCTTCATGATACTTTCAAGTAATGAGCAGTACACCAATCAAACTTGGATGCCCACGTTTCGTTCTCCTAGGTTGAAGCATTCGTTTGCAGTAACAGTTTGAATTTTTAGGTTTCACTCTGTTTTCTACTATATTGACAGATGCGTTCGAACTCTAAATCAAACACGGTTTGTGCTAGCTTCTTGAAACTTGACACAACACATTAGTTCTACGTTCTATCTCTAAGGTTTGTTTCCTCTTGATGTAGCCTAAAGCAGGGACTGGCGAATAACACTCATATTGAAGGGGTTGCCAAACTTCCAATACACTAGAGTCTCCTGAAATCTCAACATATATTTTTTCATCCAATCTTCATGATACTTTAAAGTAATGATCAGTACACCAATCCCACTTGGATGCTCAAGTTTCGTTCTTTTACGTTGAAGCATTCGTTTGCAGTAACAGTTTGAATTTTTAGGTTTCACTCTGTTTTCTCCTATATTGACAGATGCAGTTAGAACTCTAAATCAAACACGGTTTGTGCTAGCTTCTTGAAACTTGACACAATACAGTAGTTCTACGTTCTATCTCTAAGGTTTGTTTCCTCTTGATGTAGCCTTAAGCAGATACTGGTGAATGACACATTCCATGAAAGGCGTTGTTAGGCTGCCAAAACACTAGACTCTCCTGAAATCTCAACATAAATTTTTGCTACCGACCTTCATGATACTTTCAAGTAATGAGCAGTACACCAATCAAACTTGGATGCCCACGTTTCGTTCTCCTAGGTTGAAGCATTCGTTTGCAGTAACAGTTTGAATTTTTAGGTTTCACTCTGTTTTCTACTATATTGACAGATGCGTTCGAACTCTAAATCAAACACGGTTTGTGCTAGCTTCTTGAAACTTGACACAATACATTAGTTCTACGATCTATCTCTAAGGTTTGTTTCCTCTTGATGTAGCCTAAAGCAGGGACTGGCGAATAACACTCATATTGAAGGGGTTGCCAAACTTCCAATACACTAGAGTCTCCTGAAATCTCAACATATATTTTTTCATCCAATCTTCATGATACTTTCAAGTAATGATCAGTAAACCAATCCCACTTGGATGCTCAAGTTTCGTTCTTTTACGTTGAAGCATTCGTTTGCAGTAACAGTTTGAATTTTTAGGTTTCACTCTGTTTTCTCCTATAATGACAGATGCAGTTACAACTCTAAATCAAACACGGTTTGTGCTAGCTTCTTGAAACTTGACATAATACAGTAGTTCTACGTTATATCTCTAAGGTTTGATTCCTCTTGATGTAGCTTTAAGCAGATACTGGTGAATGAAACATTCAATGAAAGGCGTTGTTAGGCGGCCAAAACACTAGAGTCTCCTGAAATCTCAACATAAAATTTTGCTTCCGAGCTTCATGATACTTTCAAGTAATGTGCAGTACACCAATCAAACTTGGATGCCCAAGTTTTCGTTCTCCTAGGTTGAAGCATTCCGTTTGCAGTAACAGTTTGAATTTTTAGGTTTCACTCTGTTTTCTCCTATATTGACAGATGCAGTTCGAACTATATCAAACACGGTTTGTGCTAGCTTCTTGAAAAATGACACAATACATTAGTTCTACGTTCTATCTCTAAGGTTTGTTACCTCTTGATGAAGCCTAAAGCAGGGACTGGCGAATAACACTTATAATGAAAAAAGTTGCCAAACTTCCAAAACACTAGAGTCTCCTGAAATCTCAATATATATTTTTTCATTAAATCTTCATGATACTTTCAAGTAATGATCAGTACACCAATCCCACTTGGATGCTCAAGTTTCGTTCTTTTACGTTGAAGCATTCGTTTGCAGTAACAGTTTGAATTTTTAGGTTTCACTCTGTTTTCTCCTATATTGACAGATGCAGTTAGAACTCCAAATCAAACACGGTTTGTGCTAGTTTCTTGAAACTTGACACAATACATTAGTTCTACGTTCTATCTCTAAGGTTTGTTTCCTCTTGATGTAGCCTAAAGCAGGGACTGGCGAATAACACTCATATTGAAGGGGTTGCCAAACTTCCAAAACACTAGAGTCTCCAAAAACTCAACATATATTTTTTCATCCAATCTTCATGATACTTTCAAGTAATGATCAGTACACCAATCCCACTTGGATGCTCAAGTTTCATTCTTTTACGTTGAAGCACTCGTTTGCAGTAACTGTTTGAGTTTTTAGGTTTCACTCTGTTTTCTCCTATATTGACAGATGCAGTTAGAACTCTAAATCAAACACGGTTTGTGCTAGCTTCTTGAAACTTGACACAATACAGTAGTTCTACGTTCTATTTCTAAGGTTTGATTCCTCTTGATGTAGCCTTAACCAGATACTGGTGAATGACACATTCAATGAAAGGTGTTGTTAGGCTGCCAAAACACTAGAGTCTCCTGAAATCTCAACATGAATTTTTGCTTCCGACCTTCATGATACTTTCAAGTAATGAGCAGTACACCAATCAAACTTGGATGCCCAAGTTTCGTTCTCCTAGGTTGAAGCATTCGTTTGCAGTAACAGTTTGAATTTTTAGGTTTCACTCTGTTTTCTCCTATATTGACAGATGCAGTTAGAACTCCAAATCAAACACGGTTTGTGCTAGCTTCTTGAAACTTGACACAATACAGTAGTTCTACGTTCTACCTCTAAGGTTTGTTTCCTCTTGATGTAGACTTAAGCAGATAATGGTGAATGACACATTCAATGAAAGGCATTGTTAGGCTGCCAAAACACTAGAGTCTCCTGAAATCTCAACATAAATTTTTGCTACCGACCTTCATGATACTTTCAAGTAATGAGCAGTACACCAATCAAACTTGGATGCCCACGTTTCGTTCTCCTAGGTTGAAGCATTCGTTTGCAGTAACAGTTTAAATTTTTAGGTTTCACTCTGTTTTCTACTATATTGACAGATGCGTTCGAACTCTAAATCAAACACGGTTTGTGCTAGCTTCTTGAAACTTGACACACTACATTAGTTCTACGATCTAACTCTAAGGTTTGTTTCCTCTTGATGTAGCCTAAAGCAGGGACTGGCGAATAACACTCATATTGAAGGGGTTGCCAAACTTCCAAAACACTAGAGTCTCCAAAAACTCAACATATATTTTTTCATCCAATCTTCATGATACTTTCAAGTAATGATCAGTACACCAATCCCACTTGGATGCTCAAGTTTCATTCTTTTACGTTGAAGCACTCGTTTGCAGTAACTGTTTGAGTTTTTAGGTTTCACTCTGTTTTCTCCTATATTGACAGATGCAGTTAGAACTCTAAATCAAACACGGTTTGTGCTAGCTTCTTGAAACTTGACACAATACAGTAGTTCTACGTTCTATTTCTAAGGTTTGATTCCTCTTGATGTAGCCTTAACCAGATACTGGTGAATGACACATTCAATGAAAGGTGTTGTTAGGCTGCCAAAACACTAGAGTCTCCTGAAATCTCAACATGAATTTTTGCTTCCGACCTTCATGATACTTTCAAGTAATGAGCAGTACACCAATCAAACTTGGATGCCCAAGTTTCGTTCTCCTAGGTTGAAGCATTCGTTTGCAGTAACAGTTTGAATTTTTAGGTTTCACTCTGTTTTCTCCTATATTGACAGATGCAGTTAGAACTCCAAATCAAACACGGTTTGTGCTAGCTTCTTGAAACTTGACACAATACAGTAGTTCTACGTTCTACCTCTAAGGTTTGTTTCCTCTTGATGTAGACTTAAGCAGATAATGGTGAATGACACATTCAATGAAAGGCATTGTTAGGCTGCCAAAACACTAGAGTCTCCTGAAATCTCAACATAAATTTTTGCTACCGACCTTCATGATACTTTCAAGTAATGAGCAGTACACCAATCAAACTTGGATGCCCACGTTTCGTTCTCCTAGGTTGAAGCATTCGTTTGCAGTAACAGTTTAAATTTTTAGGTTTCACTCTGTTTTCTACTATATTGACAGATGCGTTCGAACTCTAAATCAAACACGGTTTGTGCTAGCTTCTTGAAACTTGACACACTACATTAGTTCTACGTTCTATCTCTAAGGTTTGTTTCCTCTTGATGTAGCCTAAAGCAGGGACTGGCGAATAAAACTTATAATGAAAGGAGTTGCCAAACTTCCAAAACACTAGAGTCTCCTGAAATCTCAATATATATTTTTTCATCCAATCTTCATGATACTTTCAAGTAATGATCAGTACACCAATCCCACTTGGATGCTCAAGTTTCGTTCTTTTACGTTGAAGCATTCGTTTGCAGTAACAGTTTGAATTTTTAGGTTTCACTCTGTTTTCTCCTATATTGACAGATGCAGTTAGAACTCCAAATCAAACACGGTTTGTGCTAGCTTCTTGAAAATTGACACAATACAGTAGTTCTACGTTCTATCTCTAAGGTTTGTTTCCTCTTGATGTAGACTTAAGCAGATAATGGTGAATGACACATTCAATGAAAGGCGTTGTTAGGCTGCCAAAACACTAGAGTCTCCTGAAATCTCAACATAAATTTTTGCTTCCGACCTTCATGATACTTTCAAGTAATGAGCAGTACACCAATCAAACTTGGATGCCCACGTTTCGTTCTCCTAGGTTGAAGCATTCGTTTGCAGTAACAGTTTGAATTTTTAGGTTTCACTCTGTTTTCTACTATATTGACGGATGCGTTCGAACTCTAAATCAAACACGGTTTGTGCTAGCTTCTTGAAACTTGACACAACACATTAGTTCTACGTTCTATCTCTAAGGTTTGTTTCCTCTTGATGTAGCCTAAAGCAGGGACTGGCGAATAACACTCATATTGAAGGGGTTGCCAAAATTCCAAAACACTAGAGTCTCCTGAAATCTCAACATATATTTTTTCATCCAATGTTCATGATACTTTCAAGTAATGATCAGTACACCAATCCCACTTGGATGCTCAAGTTTCGTTCTTTTACGTTGAAGCATTCGTTTGCAGTAACAGTTTGAATTTTTAGGTTTCACTCTGTTTTCTCCTATATTGACAGATGCAGTTAGAACTCTAAATCAAACACGGTTTGTGCTAGCTTCTTGAAACTTGACACAATACAGTAGTTCTACGTTCTATCTCTAAGGTTTGTTTCCTCTTGATGTAGCCTTAAGCAGATACTGGTGAATGACACATTCCATGAAAGGCGTTGTTAGGCTGCCAAAACACTAGACTCTCCTGAAATCTCAACATAAATTTTTGCTACCGACCTTCATGATACTTTCAAGTAATGAGCAGTACACCAATCAAACTTGGATGCCCACGTTTCGTTCTCCTAGGTTGAAGCATTCGTTTGCAGTAACAGTTTGAATTTTTAGGTTTCACTCTGTTTTCTCCTATATTGACAGATGCAGTTAGAACTCTAAATCAAACACGGTTTGTGCTAGCTTCTTGAAACTTGACACAATACAGTAGTTCTACGTTCTATCTCTAAGGTTTGTTTCCTCTTGATGTAGCCTTAAGCAGATACTGGTGAATGACACATTCAATGAAAGGCGTTGTTAGGCTGCCAAAACACTAGACTCTCCTGAAATCTCAACATAAAATTTAGCTACCGACCTTCATGATACTTTCAAGTAATGAGCAGTACACCAATCAAACTTGGATGCCCACGTTTCGTTCTCCTAGGTTGAAGCGTTCGTTTGCAGTAACAGTTTGAATTTTTAGGTTTCACTCTGTTTTCTACTATATTGACAGATGCGTTCGAACTCTAAATCAAACATGGTTTGTGCTAGCTTCTTGAAACTTGACACAACACATTAGTTCTACGTTCTATCTCTAAGGTTTGTTTCCTCTTGATGTAGCCTAAAGCAGGGACTGGCGAATAACACTCATATTGAAGGGGTTGCCAAACTTCTAAAACACTAGAGTCTCCTGAAATCTCAACATATATTTTTTTATCCAATCTTCATGATACTTCAAAGTAATGATCAGTACACCAATTCCACTTGGATGCTCAAGTTTCGTTCTTTTACGTTGAAGCATTCGTTTGCAGTAACAGTTTGAAATTTTAGGTTTCACTCTGTTTTCTCCTATATTGACAGATGCAGTTAGAACTCTAAATCAAACACGGTTTGTGCTAGCTTCTTGAAACTTGACACAATACAGTACTTCTACGTTCTATCTCTAAGTTTTGTTTCCTCTTGATGTAGCCTTAAGCAGATACTGGAGAATGACACATTAAATGAAAGGCGTTGTTAGGCGGCCAAAACACTAGCGTCTCCTGAAATCTCAACATAAATTTTTGCTTCCGACCTTCATGATACTTTCAAGTAATGAGCAGTACACCAATCAAACTTGGATGCCCAAGTTTCGTTCTCCTAGGTTGAAGCATTCGTTTGCAGTAACAGTTTGAATTTTTAGGTTCCACTCTGTTTTCTCCTATATTGACAGACGCAGTTCGAACTATATCAAACACGGTTTGTGCTAGCTTCTTGAAACTTGACACAATACATTAGTTCTACGTTCTATCTCTAAGGTTTGTTTCCTCTTGATGTAGCCTAAAGCAGGGACTGGCGAATAAAACTTATAATGAAAGGAGTTGCCAAACTTCCAAAACACTAGAGTCTCCTGAAATCTCAATATATATTTTTTCATCCAATCTTCATGATACTTTCTAGTAATGATCAGTACACCAATCCCACTTGGATGCTCAAGTTTCGTTCTTTTACGTTGAAGCATTCGTTTGCAGTAACAGTTTGAATTTTTAGGTTTCACTCTGTTTTCTCCTATATTGACAGATGCAGTTAGAACTCCAAATCAAACACGGTTTGTGCTAGCTTCTTGAAAATTGACACAATACAGTAGTTCTACGTTCTATCTCTAAGGTTTGTTTCCTCTTGATGTAGACTTAAGCAGATAATGGTGAATGACACATTCAATGAAAGGCGTTGTTAGGCTGCCAAAACACTAGAGTCTCCTGAAATCTCAACATAAATTTTTGCTTCCGACCTTCATGATACTTTCAAGTAATGAGCAGTACACCAATCAAACTTGGATGCCCACGTTTCGTTCTCCTAGGTTGAAGCATTCGTTTGCAGTAACAGTTTGAATTTTTAGGTTTCACTCTGTTTTCTACTATATTGACAGATGCGTTCGAACTCTAAATCAAACACGGTTTGTGCTAGCTTCTTGAAACTTGACACAATACATTAGTTCTACGATCTATCTCTAAGGTTTGTTTCCTCTTGATGTAGCCTAAAGCAGGGACTGGCGAATAACACTCATATTGAAGGGGTTGCCAAACTTCCAATACACTAGAGTCTCCTGAAATCTCAACATATATTTTTTCATCCAATCTTCATGATACTTTCAAGTAATGATCAGTACACCAATCCCACTTGGATGCTCAAGTTTCGTTCTTTTACGTTGAAGCATTCGTTTGCAGTAACAGTTTGAATTTTTAGGTTTCACTCTGTTTTCTCCTATATTGACAGATGCAGTTAGAACTCTAAATCAAACACGGTTTGTGCTAGCTTCTTGAAACTTGACACAATACAGTAGTTCTACGTTCTATCTCTAAGGTTTGTTTCCTCTTGATGTAGCCTTAAGCAGATACTGGTGAATGACACATTCCATGAAAGGCGTTGTTAGGCTGCCAAAACACTAGACTCTCCTGAAATCTCAACATAAATTTTTGCTACCGACCTTCATGATACTTTCAAGTAATGAGCAGTACACCAATCAAACTTGGATGCCCACGTTTCGTTCTCCTAGGTTGAAGCATTCGTTTGCAGTAACAGTTTGAATTTTTAGGTTTCACTCTGTTTTCTACTATATTGACAGATGCGTTCGAACTCTAAATCAAACACGGTTTGTGCTAGCTTCTTGAAACTTGACACAACACATTAGTTCTACGTTCTATCTCTAAGGTTTGTTTCCTCTTGATGTAGACTTAAGCAGGGACTGGCGAATAACACTCATATTGAAGGGGTTGCCAAACTTCCAATACACTAGAGTCTCCTGAAATCTCAACATATATTTTTTCATCCAATCTTCATGATACTTTCAAGTAATGATCAGTACACCAATCCCACTTGGATGCTCAAGTTTCGTTCTTTTACGTTGAAGCATTCGTTTGCAGTAACAGTTTGAATTTTTAGGTTTCACTCTGTTTTCTCCTATATTGACAGATGCAGTTAGAACTCTAAATCAAACACGGTTTGTGCTAGCTTCTTGAAACTTGACACAATACAGTAGTTCTACGTTCTATCTCTAAGGTTTGTTTCCTCTTGATGTAGCCTTAAGCAGATACTGGTGAATGACACATTCCATGAAAGGCGTTGTTAGGCTGCCAAAACACTAGACTCTCCTGAAATCTCAACATAAATTTTTGCTACCGACCTTCATGATACTTTCAAGTAATGAGCAGTACACCAATCAAACTTGGATGCCCACGTTTCGTTCTCCTAGGTTGAAGCATTCGTTTGCAGTAACAGTTTGAATTTTTAGGTTTCACTCTGTTTTCTACTATATTGACAGATGCGTTCGAACTCTAAATCAAACACGGTTTGTGCTAGCTTCTTGAAACTTGACACAACACATTAGTTCTACGTTCTATCTCTAAGGTTTGTTTCCTCTTGATGTAGCCTAAAGCAGGGACTGGCGAATAACACTCATATTGAAGGGTTGCCAAACTTCTAAAACACTAGAGTCTCCTGAAATCTCAACATATATTTTTTTATTCAATCTTCATGATACTTTCAAGTAATGATCAGTACACCAATTCCACTTGGATGCTCAAGTTTCGTTCTTTTACGTTGAAGCATTCGTTTGCAGTAACAGTTTGAAATTTTAGGTTTCACTCTGTTTTCTCCTATATTGACAGATGCAGTTAGAACTCTAAATCAAACACGGTTTGTGCTAGCTTCTTGAAACTTGACACAATAAAGTACTTCTACGTTCTATCTCTAAGGTTTGTTTCCTCTTGATGTAGCCTTAAGCAGATACTGGAGAATGACACATTAAATGAAAGGCGTTGTTAGGCGGCCAAAACACTAGCGTCTCCTGAAATCTCAACATAAATTTTTGCTTCCGACCTTCATGATACTTTCAAGTAATGAGCAGTACACCAATCAAACTTGGATGCCCAAGTTTCGTTCTCCTAGGTTGAAGCATTCGTTTGCAGTAACAGTTTGAATTTTTAGGTTTCACTCTGTTTTCTCCTATATTGACAGACGCAGTTCGAACTATATCAAACACGGTTTGTGCTAGCTTCTTGAAACTTGACACAATACATTAGTTCTACGTTCTATCTCTAAGGTTTGTTTCCTCTTGATGTAGCCTAAAGCAGGGACTGGCGAATAAAACTTATAATGAAAGGAGTTGCCAAACTTCCAAAACACTAGAGTCTCCTGAAATCTCAATATATATTTTTTCATCCAATCTTCATGATACTTTCAAGTAATGATCAGTACACCAATCCCACTTGGATGCTCAAGTTTCGTTCTTTTACGTTGAAGCATTCGTTTGCAGTAACAGTTTGAATTTTTAGGTTTCACTCTGTTTTCTCCTATATTGACAGATGCAGTTAGAACTCCAAATCAAACACGGTTTGTGCTAGCTTCTTGAAAATTGACACAATACAGTAGTTCTACGTTCTATCTCTAAGGTTTGTTTCCTCTTGATGTAGACTTAAGCAGATAATGGTGAATGACACATTCAATGAAAGGCGTTGTTAGGCTGCCAAAACACTAGAGTCTCCTGAAATCTCAACATAAATTTTTGCTTCCGACCTTCATGATACTTTCAAGTAATGAGCAGTACACCAATCAAACTTGGATGCCCACGTTTCGTTCTCCTAGGTTGAAGCATTCGTTTGCAGTAACAGTTTGAATTTTTAGGTTTCACTCTGTTTTCTACTATATTGACAGATGCGTTCGAACTCTAAATCAAACACGGTTTGTGCTAGCTTCTTGAAACTTGACACAATACATTAGTTCTACGATCTATCTCTAAGGTTTGTTTCCTCTTGATGTAGCCTAAAGCAGGGACTGGCGAATAACACTCATATTGAAGGGGTTGCCAAACTTCCAATACACTAGAGTCTCCTGAAATCTCAACATATATTTTTTCATCCAATCTTCATGATACTTTCAAGTAATGATCAGTACACCAATCCCACTTGGATGCTCAAGTTTCGTTCTTTTACGTTGAAGCATTCGTTTGCAGTAACAGTTTGAATTTTTAGGTTTCACTCTGTTTTCTCGTATAATGACAGATGCAGTTACAACTCTAAATCAAACACGGTTTGTGCTAGCTTCTTGAAACTTGACACAATACAGTAGTTCTACGTTATATCTCTAAGGTTTGTTTCCTCTTGATGTAGCTTTAAGCAGATACTGGTGAATGAAACATTCAATGAAAGGCGTTGTTAGGCGGCCAAAACACTAGAGTCTCCTGAAATCTCAACATAAATTTTTGCTTCCGATCTTCATGATACTTTCAAGTAATGAGCAGTACACCAATCAAACTTGGATGCCCAAGTTTCGTTCTCCTAGGTTGAAGCATTCGTTTGCAGTAACAGTTTGAATTTTTAGGTTTCACTCTGTTTTCTCCTATATTGACAGATGCAGTTCGAACTATATCAAACACGGTTTGTGCTAGCTTCTTGAAACTTGACACAATACATTAGTTCTACGTTCTGTCTCTAAGGTTTGTTTCCTCTTGATGAAGCCTAAAGCAGGGACTGGCGAATAACACTTATAATGAAAAAAGTTGCCAAACTTCCAAAACACTAGAGTCTCCTGAAATCTCAATATATATTTTTTCATCCAATCTTCATGATACTTTCAAGTAATGATCAGTACACCAATCCCACTTGGATGCTCAAGTTTCCTTCTTTTACGTTTAAGCATTCGTTTGCAGTAACAGTTTGAATTTTTAGGTTTCACTCTGTTTTCTCCTGTATTGACAGATGCAGTTAGAACTCCAAATCAAACATGGTTTGTGCTAGCTTCTTGAAACTTGACACAATACATTAGTTCTAAGTTCTATCTCTAAGGTTTGTTTCCTCTTGATGTAGCCTAAAGCAGGGACTGGCGAATAACACTCATATTGAAGGGGTTGCCAAACTTCCAAAACACTATAGTCTCCAAAATCTCAACATATATTTTTTCATCCAATCTTCATGATACTTTCAAGTAATGATCAGTACACCAATCCCACTTGGATGCTCAAGTTTCATTCTTTTACGTTGAAGCATTCGTTTGCAGTAACAGTTTGAATTTTTAGGTTTCACTCTGTTTTCTCCTATATTGACAGATGCAGTTAGAACTCTAAATCAAACACGGTTTGTGCTAGTTTCTTGAAACTTGACACAATACAGTAGTTCTACGTTCTATTTCTAAGGTTTGATTCCTCTTGATGTAGCCTTAACCAGATACTGGTGAATGACACATTCAATGAAAGGTGTTGTTAGGCTGCCAAAACACTAGAGTCTCCTGAAATCTCAACATAAATTTTTGCTTCCGACCTTCATGATACTTTCAAGTAATGAGCAGTACACCAATCAAACTTGGATGCCCAAGTTTCGTTCTCCTAGGTTGAAGCATGCGTTTGCAGTAACAGTTTGAATTTTTAGGTTTCACTCTGTTTTCTACTATATTGACAGATGCGTTCGAACTCTAAATCAAACACGGTTTGTGCTAGCTTCTTCAAACTTGACACAATACATTAGTTCTACGTTCTATCTCTAAGGTTTGTTTCCTCTTGATGTAGTCTAAAGCAGGGACTGGCGAATAACACTCATATTGAAGGGGTTGCCAAACTTCTAAAACACTAGAGTCTCCTGAAATCTCAACATATATTTTTTCATCCAATCTTCATGATACTTTCAAGTAATGATCAGTACACCAATTCCACTTGGATGCTCAAGTTTCCTTCTTTTACGTTGAAGCATTCGTTTGCAGTAACAGTTTGAATTTTTAGGTTTCACTCTGTTTTCTTCTATATTGACAGATGCAGTTAGAACTCTAAATCAAACACGGTTTGTGCTACCTTCTTGAAACTTGACACAATACAGTACTTCTACGTTCTATCTCTAAGGTTTGTTTCCTCTTGATGTAGCCTTAAGCAGATACTGGAGAATGACATATTAAATGAAAGGCGTTGTTAGGCGGCCAAAACACTAGCGTCTCCTGAAATCTCAACATAAATTTTTGCTTCCGACCTTCATGATACTTTCAAGTAATGAGCAGTACACCAATCAAACTTGGATGCCCAAGTTTCGTTCTCCTAGGTTGAAGCATTCGTTTGCAGTAACAGTTTGAATTTTTAGGTTTCACTCTGTTTTCTCCTATACTGACAGACGCAGTTCGAACTATATCAAACACGGTTTGTGCTAGCTTCTTGAAACTTGACACAATACATTAGTTCTACGTTCTATCTCTAAGGTTTGTCTCCTCTTGATGTAGCCTAAAGCAGGGACTCTCGAATAAAACTTATAATGAAAGGAGTTGCCAAACTTCCAAAACACTAGAGTCTCCTGAAATCTCAATATATATTTTTTCATCCAATCTTCATGATACTTTCAAGTAATGATCAATACACCAATCCCACTTGGATGCTCAAGTTTCGTTCTTTTACGTTGAAGCATTCGTTTGCAGTAACAGTTTGAATTTTTAGGTTTCACTCTGTTTTCTCCTATATTGACAGATGCAGTTAGAACTCCAAATCAAACACGGTTTGTGCTAGCTTCTTGAAAATTGACACAATACAGTAGTTCTACGTTCTATCTCTAAGGTTTGTTTCCTCTTGATGTAGACTTAAGCAGATAATGGTGAATGACACATTCAATGAAAGGCGTTGTTAGGCTGCCCAAACACAAGAGTCTCCTGAAATCTCAACATAAATTTTTGCTTCCGACATTCATGATACTTTCAAGTAATGAGCAGTACACCAATCAAACTTGGATGCCCACGTTTCGTTCTCCTAGGTTGAAGCATTCATTTGAAGTAACAGTTTGAATTTTTAGGTTTCAATCTGTTTTCTACTATATTGACAGATGCGTTCGAACTCTAAATCAAACACGGTTTGTGCTAGCTTCTTGAAACTTGACACAATACATTAGTTCTACGATCTATCTCTAAGGTTTGTTTCCTCTTGATGTAGCCTAAAGCAGGGACTGGCGAATAACACTCATATTGAAGGGGTTGCCAAACTTCCAAAACACTAGAGTCTCCTGAAATCTCAACATATATTTTTTCATCCAATCTTCATGATACTTTCAAGTAATGATCAGTACACCAATCCCACTTGGATGCTCAAGTTTCGTTCTTTTACGTTGAAGCATTCGTTTGCAGTAACAGTTTGAATTTTTAGGATTCACTCTGTTTTCTCCTATAATGACAGATGCAGTTACAACTCTAAATCAAACACGGTTTGTGCTAGCTTCTTGAAACTTGACACAATAGAGTAGTTCTACGTTATATCTCTAAGGTTTGTTTTTTTCTTGATGTAGCTTTAAGCAGATACTGGTGAATGAAACATTCAATGAAAGGCGTTGTTAGGCGGCCAAAACACTAGTGTCTCCTGAAATCTCAACATAAATTTTTGCTTCCGAGCTTCATGATACTTTCAAGTAATGAGCTGTACACCAATGAAACTTGGATGCCCAAGTTTCGTTCTCCTAGGTTGAAGCATTCGTTTGCAGTAACAGTTTGAATTTTTAGGTTTCACTCTGTTTTCTCCTATATTGACAGATGCAGTTCGAACTATATCAAACACGGTTTGTGCTAGCTTCTTGAAACTTGACACAATACATTAGTTCTACGTTCTATCTCTAAGGTTTGTTTCCTCTTGATGAAGCCTAAAGCAGGGACTGGCGAATAACACTTATAATGAAAATAGTTGCCAAACTTCCAAAACACTAGAGTCTCCTGAAATCTGAATATATATTTTTTCATCCAATCTTCATGATACTTTCAAGTAATGATCAGTACACCAATCCCACTTGGATGCTCAAGTTTCGTTCTTTTACGTTGAAGCATTCGTTTGCAGTAACAGTTTGAATTTTTAGGTTTCACTCTGTTTTCTCCTATATTGACAGATGCAGTTAGAACTCCAAATCAAACACGGTTTGTGCTAGCTTCTTGAAACTTGACACAATACATTAGTTCTACGTTCTATCTCTAAGGTTTTTTTCCTCTTGATGTAGCCTAAAGCAGGGACTGGCGAATAACACTCATATTGAAGGGGTTGCCAAACTTCCAAAACACTAGTGTCTCCAAAAACTCAACATATATTTTTTCATCCAATATTCATGATACTTTCAAGTAATGATCAGTACACCAATCCCACTTGGATGCTCAAGTTTCATTCTTTTACGTTGAAGCACTCGTTTGCAGTAACAGTTTGAATTTTTTGGTTTCACTCTGTTTTCTCCTATATTGACAGATGCAGGTAGAACTCTAAATCAAACACGGTTTGTGCTAGCTTCTTGAAACTTGACACAATACAGTAGTTCTACGTTCTATTTCTAAGGTTTGATTCCTCTTGATGTAGCCTTAAGCAGATACTGGTGAATGACACATTCAATGAAAGGTGTTGTTAGGCTGCCAAAACACTAGAGTCTCCTGAAATCTCAACATAAATTTTTGCTTCCGACCTTCATGATACTTTCAAGTAATGAGCAGTACACCAATGAAACTTGGATGCCCAAGTTTCGTTCTCCTAGGTTGAAGCATTCGTTTGCAGTAACAGTTTGAATTTTTAGGTTTCACTCTGTTTTCTCCTATATTGACAGATGCAGTTAGAACTCCAAATCAAACACGGTTTGTGCTAGCTTCTTGAAACTTGACACAATACAGTAGTTCTACGTTCTACCTCTAAGGTTTGTTTCCTCTTGATGTAGACTTAAGCAGATAATGGTGAATGACACATTCAATGAAAGGCGTTGTTAGGCTGCCAAAACACTAGAGTCTCCTGAAATCTCAACATAAATTTTTGCTTCCGACCTTCATGATACTTTCAAGTAATGAGCAGTACACCAATCAAACTTGGATGCCCACGTTTCGTTCTCCTAGGTTGAAGCATTCGTTTGCAGTAACAGTTTGAATTTTTAGGTTTCACTCTGTTTTCTACTATATTGACAGATGCGTTCGAACTCTAAATCAAACACGGTTTGTGCTAGCTTCTTGAAACTTGACACACTACATTAGTTCTACGATCTATCTCTAAGGTTTTTTTCCTCTTGATGTAGCCTAAAGCAGGGACTGGCGAATAACACTCATATTGAAGGGGTTGCCAAACTTCCAAAACACTAGAGTCTCCTGAAATCTCAACATATATTTTTTCATCCAATCTTCATGATACTTTCAAGTAATGATCAGTACACCAATCCCACTTGGATGCTCAAGTTTCGTTCTTTTACGTTGAAGCATTCGTTTGCAGTAACAGTTTGAATTTTTAGGTTTCACTCTGTTTTCTCCTATATTGACAGATGCAGTTCGAACTATATCAAACACGGTTTGTGCTAGCTTCTTGAAACTTGACACAATACATTAGTTCTACGTTCTATCTCTAAGGTTTGTTTCCTCTTGATGAAGCCTAAAGCAGGGACTGGCGAATAACACTTATAATGAAAAAAGTTGCCAAACTTCCAAAACACTAGAGTCTCCTGAAATCTCAATATATATTTTTTCATCCAATCTTCATGATACTTTCAAGTAATGATCAGTACACCAATCCCACTTGGATGCTCAAGTTTCGTTCTTTTACGTTGAAGCATTCGTTTGCAGTAACAGTTTGAATTTTTAGGTTTCACTCTGTTTTCTCCTATATTGACAGATGCAGTTAGAACTCCAAATCAAACACGGTTTGTGCTAGCTTCTTGAAACTTGACACAATACATTAGTTCTACGTTCTATCTCTAAGGTTTTTTTCCTCTTGATGTAGCCTAAAGCAGGGACTGGCGAATAACACTCATATTGAAGGGGTTGCCAAACTTCCAAAACACTAGTGTCTCCAAAAACTCAACATATATTTTTTCATCCAATATTCATGATACTTTCAAGTAATGATCAGTACACCAATCCCACTTGGATGCTCAAGTTTCATTCTTTTACGTTGAAGCACTCGTTTGCAGTAACAGTTTGAATTTTTTGGTTTCACTCTGTTTTCTCCTATATTGACAGATGCAGGTAGAACTCTAAATCAAACACGGTTTGTGCTAGCTTCTTGAAACTTGACACAATACAGTAGTTCTACGTTCTATTTCTAAGGTTTGATTCCTCTTGATGTAGCCTTAAGCAGATACTGGTGAATGACACATTCAATGAAAGGTGTTGTTAGGCTGCCAAAACACTAGAGTCTCCTGAAATCTCAACATAAATTTTTGCTTCCGACCTTCATGATACTTTCAAGTAATGAGCAGTACACCAATCAAACTTGGATGCCCAAGTTTCGTTCTCCTAGGTTGAAGCATTCGTTTGCAGTAACAGTTTGAATTTTTAGGTTTCACTCTGTTTTCTCCTATATTGACAGATGCAGTTAGAACTCCAAATCAAACACGGTTTGTGCTAGCTTCTTGAAACTTGACACAATACAGTAGTTCTACGTTCTACCTCTAAGGTTTGTTTCCTCTTGATGTAGACTTAAGCAGATAATGGTGAATGACACATTCAATGAAAGGCGTTGTTAGGCTGCCAAAACACTAGAGTCTCCTGAAATCTCAACATAAATTTTTGCTTCCGACCTTCATGATACTTTCAAGTAATGAGCAGTACACCAATCAAACTTGGATGCCCACGTTTCGTTCTCCTAGGTTGAAGCATTCGTTTGCAGTAACAGTTTGAATTTTTAGGTTTCACTCTGTTTTCTACTATATTGACAGATGCGTTCGAACTCTAAATCAAACACGGTTTGTGCTAGCTTCTTGAAACTTGACACACTACATTAGTTCTACGATCTTATCTCTAAGGTTTGTTTCCTCTTGATGTAGCCTTAAGCAGATACTGGTGAATGACACATTAAATGAAAGGCGTTGTTAGGCGGCCAAAACACTAGCGTCTCCTGAAATCTCAACATAAATTTTTGCTTCCGACCTTCATGATACTTTCAAGTAATGAGCAGTACACCAATCAAACTTGGATGCCCAAGTTTCGTTCTCCTAGGTTGAAGCATTCGTTTGCAGTAACAGTTTGAATTTTTAGGTTTCACTCTGTTTTCTCCTATATTGACAGACGCAGTTCGAACTATATCAAACACGGTTTGTGCTAGCTTCTTGAAACTTGACACAATACATTAGTTCTACGTTCTATCTCTAAGGTTTGTTTCCTCTTGATGTAGCCTAAAGCAGGGACTGGCGAATAAAACTTATAATGAAAGGAGTTGCCAAACTTCCAAAACACTAGAGTCTCCTGAAATCTCAATATATATTTTTTCATCCAATCTTCATGATACTTTCAAGTAATGATCAGTACACCAATCCCACTTGGATGCTCAAGTTTCGTTCTTTTACGTTGAAGCATTCGTTTGCAGTAACAGTTTGAATTTTTAGGTTTCACTCTGTTTTCTCCTATATTGACAGATGCAGTTAGAACTCCAAATCAAACACGGTTTGTGCTAGCTTCTTGAAACTTGACACAATACAGTAGTTCTACGTTCTACCTCTAAGGTTTGTTTCCTCTTGATGTAGACTTAAGCAGATAATGGTGAATGACACATTCAATGAAAGGCGTTGTTAGGCTGCCAAAACACTAGAGTCTCCTGAAATCTCAACATAAATTTTTGCTACCGACCTTCATGATACTTTCAAGTAATGAGCAGTACACCAATCAAACTTGGATGCCCACGTTTCGTTCTCCTAGGTTGAAGCATTCGTTTGCAGTAACAGTTTGAATTTTTAGGTTTCACTCTGTTTTCTACTATATTGACAGATGCGTTCGAACTCTAAATCAAACACGGTTTGTGCTAGCTTCTTGAATCTTGACACAATACATTAGTTCTATGATCTATCTCTAAGGTTTGTTTCCTCTTGATGTAGCCTAAAGCAGGGACTGGCGAATAACACTCATATTGAAGGGGTTGCCAAACTTCCAAAACACTAGAGTCTCCTGAAATCTCAACATATATTTTTTCATCCAATCATCATGATACTTTCAAGTAATGATCAGTACACCAATTCCACTTAGATGCTCAAGTTTCGTACTTTTACGTTGAAGCATTCGTTTGCAGTAACAGTTTGAATTTTTAGGTTTCACTCTGTTTTCTCCTATATTGACAGATGCAGTTAGAACTCTAAATCAAACACGGTTTGTGCTAGCTTCTTGAAACTTGACACAATACAGTAGTTCTACGTTCTATCTCTAAGGTTTGTTTCCTCTTGATGTAGCCTTAAGCAGATACAGGTGAATGACACATTAAATGAAAGGCGTTGTTAGGCGGCCAAAACACTAGCGTCTCCTGAAATCTCAACATAAATTTTTGCTTCCGACCTTCATGATACTTTCAAGTAATGAGCAGTACACCAATCAAACTTGGATGCCCAAGTTTCGTTCTCCTAGGTTGAAGCATTCGTTTGCAGTAACAGTTTGAATTTTTAGGTTTCACTCTGTTTTCTCCTATATTGACAGACGCAGTTCGAACTATATCAAACATGGTTTGTGCTAGCTTCTTGAAACTTGACACAATACATTAGTTCTACGTTCTATCTCTAAGGTTTGTTTCCTCTTGATGTAGCCTAAAGCAGGGACTGGCGAATAAAACTTATAATGAAAGGAGTTGCCAAACTTCCAAAACACTAGAGTCTCCTGAAATCACAATATATATTTTTTCATCCAATCTTCATGATACTTTCAAGTAATGATCAGTACACCAATCCCACTTTAATGCTCAAGTTTCGTTCTTTTACGTTGAAGCATTCGTTTGCAGTAACAGTTTGAATTTTTATTTTTCACTCTGTTTTCTCCTATATTGACAGATGCAGTTAGAACTCCAAATCAAACACGGTTTGTGCTAGCTTCTTGAAAATTGACACAATACAGTAGTTCTACGTTCTATCTCTAAGGTTTGTTTCCTCTTGATGTAGACTTAAGCAGATAATGGTGAATGACACATTCAATGAAAGGCGTTGTTAGGCTGCCCAAACACAAGAGTCTCCTGAAATCTCAACATAAATTTTTGCTTCCGACATTCATGATACTTTCAAGTAATGAGCAGTACACCAATCAAACTTGGATGCCCACGTTTCGTTCTCCTAGGTTGAAGCATTCATTTGCAGTAACAGTTTGAATTTTTAGGTTTCACTCTGTTTTCTACTATATTGACAGATGCGTTCGAACTCTAAATCAAACACGGTTTGTGCTAGCTTCTTGAAACTTGACACAATACATTAGTTCTACGATCTATCTCTAAGGTTTGTTTCCTCTTGATGTAGCCTAAAGCAGGGACTGGCGAATAACACTCATATTGAAGGGGTTGCCAAACTTCCAAAACACTAGAGTCTAGTGAAATCTCAACATATATTTTTTCATCCAATCTTCATGATACTTTCAAGTAATGATCAGTACACCAATCCCACTTGGATGCTCAAGTTTCGTTCTTTTACGTTGAAGCATTCGTTTGCAGTAACAGTTTGAATTTTTAGGTTTCACTCTGTTTTCTCCTATAATGACAGATGCAGTTACAACTCTAAATCAAACACGGTTTGTGCTAGCTTCTTGAAACTTGACACAATACAGTAGTTCTACGTTATATCTCTAAGGTTTGTTTCCTCTTGATGTAGCTTTAAGCAGATACTGGTGAATGAAACATTCAATGAAAGGCGTTGTTAGGCGGCCAAAACACTAGAGTCTCCTGAAATCTCAACATAAATTTTTGCTTCCGAGCTTCATGATACTTTCAAGTAATGAGCTGTACACCAATGAAACTTGGATGCCCAAGTTTCGTTCTCCTAGGTTGAAGCATTCGTTTGCAGTAACAGTTTGAATTTTTAGGTTTCACTCTGTTTTCTCCTATATTGACAGATGCAGTTCGAACTATATCAAACACGGTTTGTGCTAGCTTCTTGAAACTTGACACAATACATTAGTTCTACGTTCTATCTCTAAGGTTTGTTTCCTCTTGATGAAGCCTAAAGCAGGGACTGGCGAATAACACTTATAATGAAAATAGTTGCCAAACTTCCAAAACACTAGAGTCTCCTGAAATCTGAATATATATTTTTTCATCCAATCTTCATGATACTTTCAAGTAATGATCAGTACACCAATCCCACTTGGATGCTCAAGTTTCGTTCTTTTACGTTGAAGCATTCGTTTGCAGTAACAGTTTGAATTTTTAGGTTTCACTCTGTTTTCTCCTATATTGACAGATGCAGTTAGAACTCCAAATCAAACACGGTTTGTGCTAGCTTCTTGAAACTTGACACAATACATTAGTTCTACGTTCTATCTCTAAGGTTTTTTTCCTCTTGATGTAGCCTAAAGCAGGGACTGGCGAATAACACTCATATTGAAGGGGTTGCCAAACTTCCAAAACACTAGTGTCTCCAAAAACTCAACATATATTTTTTCATCCAATATTCATGATACTTTCAAGTAATGATCAGTACACCAATCCCACTTGGATGCTCAAGTTTCATTCTTTTACGTTGAAGCACTCGTTTGCAGTAACAGTTTGAATTTTTAGGTTTCACTCTGTTTTCTCCTATATTGACAGATGCAGGTAGAACTCTAAATCAAACACGGTTTGTGCTAGCTTCTTGAAACTTGACACAATACAGTAGTTCTACGTTCTATTTCTAAGGTTTGATTCCTCTTGATGTAGCCTTAACCAGATACTGGTGAATGACACATTCAATGAAAGGTGTTGTTAGGCTGCCAAAACACTACAGTCTCCTGAAATCTCAACATAAATTTTTGCTTCCGACCTTCATGATACTTTCAAGTAATGAGCAGTACACCAATCAAACTTGGATGCCCAAGTTTCGTTCTCCTAGGTTGAAGCATTCGTTTGCAGTAACAGTTTGAATTTTTAGGTTTCACTCTGTTTTCTCCTATATTGACAGATGCAGTTAGAACTCCAAATCAAACACGGTTTGTGCTAGCTTCTTGAAACTTGACACAATACAGTAGTTCTACGTTCTACCTCTAAGGTTTGTTTCCTCTTGATGTAGACTTAAGCAGATAATGGTGAATGACACATTCAATGAAAGGCGTTGTTAGGCTGCCAAAACACTAGAGTCTCCTGAAATCTCAACATAAATTTTTGCTTCCGACCTTCATGATACTTTCAAGTAATGAGCAGTACACCAATCAAACTTGGATGCCCACGTTTCGTTCTCCTAGGTTGAAGCATTCGTTTGCAGTAACAGTTTGAATTTTTAGGTTTCACTCTGTTTTCTACTATATTGACAGATGCGTTCGAACTCTAAATCAAACACGGTTTGTGCTAGCTTCTTGAAACTTGACACACTACATTAGTTCTACGATCTATCTCTAAGGTTTGTTTCCTCTTGATGTAGCCTAAAGCAGGGACTGGTGAATAACACTCATATTGAAGGGGTTGCCAAACTTCCAAAACACTAGAGTCTCCTGAAATCTCAACATATATTTTTTCATCCAATCTTCATGATACTTTCAAGTAATGATCAGTACACCAATCCCACTTGGATGCTCAAGTTTCGTTCTTTTACGTTGAAGCATTCGTTTGCAGTAACAGTTTGAATTTTTAGGTTTCACTCTGTTTTCTCCTATATTGACAGATGCAGTTAGAACTCTAAATCAAACACGGTTTGTGCTAGCTTCTTGAAACTTGACACAATACAGTAGTTCTACGTTCTATCTCTAAGGTTTGTTTCCTCTTGATGTAGCCTTAAGCAGATACTGGTGAATGACACATTAAATGAAAAGCGTTGTTAGGCGGCCAAAACACTAGCGTCTCCTGAAATCTCAACATAAATTTTTGCTTCCGACCTTCATGATACTTTCAAGTAATGAGCAGTACACCAATCAAACTTGGATGCCCAAGTTTCGTTCTCCTAGGTTGAAGCATTCGTTTGCAGTAACAGTTTGAATTTTTAGGTTTCACTCTGTTTTCTCCTATATTGACAGACGCAGTTCGAACTATATCAAACACGGTTTGTGCTAGCTTCTTGAAACTTGACACAATACATTAGTTCTATGTTCTATCTCTAAGGTTTGTTTCCTCTTGATGTAGCCTAAAGCAGGGACTGGCGAATAAAACTTATAATGAAAGGAGTTGCCAAACTTCCAAAACACTAGAGTCTCCTGAAATCTCAATATATATTTTTTCATCCAATCTTCATGATACTTTCAAGTAATGATCAGTACACCAATCCCACTTGGATGCTCAAGTTTCGTTCTTTTACGTTGAAGCATTCGTTTGCAGTAACAGTTTGAATTTTTAGGTTTCACTCTGTTTTCTCCTATATTGACAGATGCAGTTAGAACTCCAAATCAAACACGGTTTGTGCTAGCTTCTTGAAACTTGACACAATACAGTAGTTCTACGTTCTCCCTCTAAGGTTTGTTTCCTCTTGATGTAGACTTAAGCAGATAATGGTGAATGACACATTCAATGAAAGGCGTTGTTAGGCTGCCAAAACACTACAGTCTCCTGAAATCTCAACATAAATTTTTGCTTCCGACATTCATGATACTTTCAAGTAATGAGCAGTACACCAATCAAACTTGGATGCCCACGTTTCGTTCTCCTAGGTTGAAGCATTAGTTTGCAGTAACAGTTTGAATTTTTAGGTTTCACTCTGTTTTCTACTATATTGACAGATGCGTTCGAACTCTAAATCAAACACGGTTTGTGCTAGCTTCTTGAAACTTGACACAATACGTTAGTTCTACGATCTATCTCTAAGGTTTGTTTCCTCTTGATGTAGCCTAAAGCTGGGACTGGCGAATAACACTCATATTGAAGGGGTTGCCAAACTTCCAAAACACTAGAGTCTCCTGAAATCTCAACATATATTTTTTCATCCAATCTTCATGATACTTTCAAGTAATGATCAGTACACCAATCCCACTTGGATGCTCAAGTTTCGTTCTTTTACCTTGAAGCATTCGTTTGCAGTAACAGTTTGAATTTTTAGGTTTCACTCTGTTTTCTCCTATAATGACAGATGCAGTTACAACTCTAAATCAAACACGGTTTGTGCTAGCTTCTTGAAACTTGACACAATACAGTAGTTCTACGTTATATCTCTAAGGTTTGTTTCCTCTAGATGTAGCTTTAAGCAGATACTGGTGAATGAAACATTCAATGAAAGGCATTGTTAGGCGGCCAAAACACTAGAGTCTCCTGAAATCTCAACATAAATTTTTGCTTCCGAGCTTCATGATACTTTCAAGTAATGAGCAGTACACCAATCAAACTTGGATGCCCAAGTTTCGTACTCCTAGGTTGAAGCATTCGTTTGCAGTAACAGTTTGAATTTTTAGGTTTCACTCTGTTTTCTCCTATATTGACAGATGCAGTTCGAACTATATCAAACACGGTTTGTGCTAGCTTCTTGAATCTTGACACAATACATTAGTTCTACGTTCTATCTCTAAGGTTTGTTTCCTCTTGATGAAGCCTAAAGCAGGGACTGGCGAATAACACTTATAATGAAAAAAGTTGCCAAACTTCCAAAACACTAGAGTCTCCTGAAATCTCAATATATATTTTTTCATCCAATCTTCATGATACTTTCAAGTAATGATCAGTACACCAATCCCACTTGGATGCTCAAGTTTCGTTCTTTTACGTTGAAGCATTCGTTTGCAGTAACAGTTTGAATTTTTAGGTTTCACTCTGTTTTCTCCTATATTGACAGATGCAGTTAGAACTCCAAATCAAACACGGTTTGTGCTAGCTTCTTGAAACTTGACACAATACATTAGTTCTACGTTCTATCTCTAAGGTTTGTTTCCTCTTGATGTAGCCTAAAGCAGGGACTGGCGAATAACACTCATATTGAAGGGGTTGCCAAACTTCCAAAACACTAGAGTCTCCAAAATCTCAACATATATTTTTTCATCCAATCTTCATGATACTTTCAAGTAATGATCAGTACACCAATCCCACTTGGATGCTCAAGTTTCATTTTTTTACGTTGAAGCATTCGTTTGCAGTAACAGTTTGAATTTTTAGGTTTCATTCTGTTTTCTCCTATATTGACAGATGCAGTTAGAACTCTAAATCAAACTCGGTTTGTGCTAGCTTCTTGAAACTTGACACAATACAGTACTTCTACGTTCTATTTCTAAGGTTTGATTCCTCTTGATGTAGCCTTAACCAGATACTGGTGAATGACACATTCAATGAAAGGCGTTGTTAAACTGCCAAAACACTAGAGTCTCCTGAAATCTCAACATAAATTTTTGCTTCCGAGCTTCATGATACTTTCAAGTAATGAGCAGTACACCAATCAAACTTGGATGCCCAAGTTTCGTTCTCCTAGGTTGAAGCATTCGTTTGCAGTAACAGTTTGAATTTTTAGGTTTCACTCTGTTTTCTCCTATATTGACAGATGCAGTTCGAACTATATCAAACACGGTTTGTGCTAGCTTCTTGAAACGTGACACAATACATTAGTTCTACGTTCTATCTCTAAGGTTAGTTTCCTCTTGATGAAGCCTAAAGCAGGGACTGGCGAATAACACTTATAATGAAAAAAGTTGCCAAACTTCCAAAACACTAGAGTCTCCTGAAATCTGAATATATATTTTTTCATCCAATCTTCATGATACTTTCAAGTAATGATCAGTACACCAATCCCACTTGGATGCTCAAGTTTCGTTCTTTTACGTTGAAGCATTCGTTTGCAGTAACAGTTTGAATTTTTAGGTTTCACTCTGTTTTCTCCTATATTGACAGATGCAGTTAGAACTCCAAATCAAACACGGTTTGTGCTAGCTTCTTGAAACTTGACACAATACATTAGTTCTACGTTCTATCTCTAAGGTTTTTTTTCCTCTTGATGTAGCCTAAAGGAGGGACTGGCGAATAACACTCATATTGAAGGGGTTGCCAAACTTCCAAAACACTAGTGTCTCAAAAAACTCAACATATATTTTTTCATCCAATATTCATGATACTTTCAAGTAATGATCAGTACACCAATCCCACTTGGATGCTCAAGTTTCATTCTTTTACGTTGAAGCACTCGTTTGCAGTAACAGTTTGAATTTTTAGGTTTCACTCTGTTTTCTCCTATATTGACAGATGCAGTTAGAACTCTAAATCAAACACGGTTTGTGCTAGCTTCTTGAAACTTGACACAATACAGTAGTTCTACGTTCTATTTCTAAGGTTTGATTCCTCTTGATGTAGCCTTAACCAGATACTGGTGAATGACACATTCAATGAAAGGTGTTGTTAGGCTGCCAAAACACTAGAGTCTCCTGAAATCTCAACATAAATTTTTGCTTCCGACCTTCATGATACTTTCAAGTAATGAGCAGTACACCAATCAAACTTGGATGCCCAAGTTTCGTTCTCCTAGGTTGAAGCATTCGTTTGCAGTAACAGTTTGAATTTTTAGGTTTCACTCTGTTTTCTCCTATATTGACAGATGCAGTTAGAACTCCAAATCAAACACGGTTTGTGCTAGCTTCTTGAAACTTGACACAATACAGTAGTTCTACGTTCTACCTCTAAGGTTTGTTTCCTCTTGATGTAGACTTAACCAGATAATGGTGAATGACACATTCAATGAAAGGCGTTGTTAGGCTGCCAAAACACTAGAGTCTCCTGAAATCTCAACATAAATTTTTGCTTCCGACCTTCATGATACTTTCAAGTAATGAGCAGTACACCAATCAAACTTGGATGCCCACGTTTCCTTCTCCTAGGTTGAAGCATTCGTTTGCAGTAACAGTTTGAATTTTTAGGTTTCACTCTGTTTTCTACTATATTGACAGATGCGTTCGAACTCTAAATCAAACACGGTTTGTGCTAGCTTCTTGAAACTTGACACACTACATTAGTTCTACGATCTATCTCCAAGGTTTGTTTCCTCTTGATGTAGCCTAAAGCAGGGACTGGCGAATAACACTCATATTGAAGGGGTTGCCAAACTTCCAAAACACTAGAGTCTCCTGAAATCTCAACATATATTTTTTCATCCAATCTTCATGATACTTTCAAGTAATGATCAGTACACCAATTCCACTTGGATGCTCAAGTTTCGTTCTTTTACGTTGAAGCATTCGTTTGCAGTAACAGTTTGAATTTTTAGGTTTCACTCTGTTTTCTCCTATATTGACAGATGCAGTTAGAACTCTAAATCAAACACGGTTTGTGCTAGCTTCTTGAAACTTGACACAATACAGTAGTTCTACGTTCTATCTCTAAGGTTTGTTTCCTCTTGATGTAGCCTTAAGCAGATACTGGTGAATGACACATTAAATGAAAGGCGTTGTTAGGCGGCCAAAACACTAGCGTCTCCTGAAATCTCAACATAAATTTTTGCTTCCGACCTTCATGATACTTTCAAGTATTGAGCAGTACACCAATCAAACTTGGATGCCCAAGTTTCGTTCTCCTAGGTTGAAGCATTCGTTTGCAGTAACAGTTTGAATTTTTAGGTTTCACTCTGTTTTCTCCTATATTGACAGACGCAGTTCGAACTATATCAAACACGGTTTGTGCTAGCGTCTTGAAACTTGAAACAATACATTAGTTCTACGTTCTATCTCTAAGGTTTGTTTCCTCTTGATGTAGCCTAAAGCAGGGACTGGCGAATAAAACTTATAATGAAAGGAGTTGCCAAACTTCCAAAACACTAGAGTCTCCTGAAATCTCAATATATATTTTTTCATCCAATCTTCATGATACTTTCAAGTAATGATCAGTACACCAATCCCACTTGGATGCTCAAGTTTCGTTCTTTTACGTTGAAGCATTCGTTTGCAGTAACAGTTTGAATTTTTAGGTTTCACTCTGTTTTCTCCTATATTGACAGATGTAGTTAGAACTCCAAATCAAACACGGTTTGTGCTAGCTTCTTGAAACTTGACACAATACAGTAGTTCTACGTTCTCCCTCTAAGGTTTGTTTCCTCTTGATGTAGACTTAAGCAGATAATGGTGAATGACACATTCAATGAAAGGCGTTGTTAGGCTGCCAAAACACTAGAGTCTCCTGAAATCTCAACATAAATTTTTGCTTCCGACCTTCATGATACTTTCAAGTAATGAGCAGTACACCAATCAAACTTGGATGCCCAAGTTTCGTTCTCCTAGGTTGAAGCATTCGTTTGCAGTAACAGTTTGAATTTTTAGGTTTCACTCTGTTTTCTACTATATTGACAGATGCGTTCGAACTCTAAATCAAACACGGTTTGTGCTAGCTTCTTGAAACTTGACACAATACATTAGTTCTACGATCTATCTCTAAGGTTTGTTTCCTCTTGATGTAGCCTAAAGCAGGGACTGGCGAATAACACTCATATTGAAGGGGTTGCCAAACTTCCAAAACACTAGAGTCTCCTGAAATCTCAACATATATTTTTTCATCCAATCTTCATGATACTTTCAAGTAATGATCAGTACACCAATTCCACTTGGATGCTCAAGTTTCGTTCTTTTACGTTGAAGCATTCGTTTGCAGTAACAGTTTGAATTTTTAGGTTTCACTCTGTTTTCTCCTATATTGACAGATGCAGTTAGAACTCTAAATCAAACACGGTTTGTGCTAGCTTCTTGAAACTTGACACAATACAGTAGTTCTACGTTCTATCTCTAAGGTTTGTTTCCTCTTGATGTAGCCTTAAGCAGATACTGGTGAATGACACATTCCATGAAAGGCGTTGTTAGGCTGCCAAAACACTAGACTCTCCTGAAATCTCAACATAAATTTTTGCTACCGACCTTCATGATACTTTCTAGTAATGAGCAATACACCAATCAATCTTGGATGCCCACGTTTCCTTCTCCTAGGTTGAAGCATTCGTTTGCAGTAATGGTTTGAATTTTTAGGTTTCACTCTGTTTTCTACTATATTGACAGACGCGTTTGAACTCTAAATCAAACAGGGTTTCTGCTAGCTTCTTCAAACTTGACACAATACATTAGTTCTACGTTCTATCTCTAAGGTTTGTTTCCTCTTGATGTAGCCTAAAGCAGGGACTGGCGAATAACACTCATATTGAAGGGGTTGCCAAACTTCCAAAACACTAGAGTCTCCTGAAATCTCAACATATATTTATTCATCCAATCTTCATGATACTTTCAAGTAATGATCAGTACACCAATCCCACTTGGATGCTCAAGTTTCATTCTTTTACGTTGAAGCATTCGTTCGCAGTAACAGTTTGAATTTTTAGGTTTCACTCTGTTTTCTCCTATATTGACAGATGCAGTTAGAACTCTAAATCAAACACGGTTTGTGCTAGCTTCTTGAAACTTGACACAATACAGTAGTTCTACGTTCTATCTCTAAGGTTTGTTTCCTCTTGATGTAGCCTTAAGCAGATACTGGTGAATGACACATTAAATGAAAGGCGTTGTTAGGCGGCCAAAACACTAGCGTCTCCTGAAATCTCAACATAAATTTTTGCTTCCGAGCTTCATGATACTTTCAAGTAATGAGCAGTACACCAATCAAACTTGGATGCCCAAGTTTCGTTCTCCTAGGTTGAAGCATTCTTTTGCAGTAACAGTTTGAATTTTTAGGTTTCACTCTGTTTTCTCCTATATTGACAGATGCAGTTCGAACTATATCAAACACGGTTTGTGCTAGCTTCTTGAATCTTGACACAATACATTAGTTCTACGTTCTATCTCTAAGGTTTGTTTCCTCTTGATGAAGCCTAAAGCAGGGACTGGCGAATAACACTTATAATGAAAAAAGTTGCCAAACTTCCAAAACACTAGAGTCTCCTGAAATCTCAATATATATTTTTTCATCCAATCTTCATGATACTTTCAAGTAATGATCAGTACACCAATCCCACTTGGATGCTCAAGTTTCGTTCTTTTACGTTGAAGCATTCGTTTGCAGTAACAGTTTGAATTTTTAGGTTTCACTCTGTTTTCTCCTATATTGACAGATGCAGTTAGAACTCCAAATCAAACACGGTTTGTGCTAGCTTCTTGAAACTTGACACAATACATTAGTTCTACGTTCTATCTCTAAGGTTTGTTTCCTCTTGATGTAGCCTAAAGCAGGGACTGGCGAATAACACTCATATTGAAGGGGTTGCCAAACTTCCAAAACACTAGAGTCTCCAAAATCTCAACATATATTTTTTCATCCAATCTTCATGATACTTTCAAGTAATGATCAGTACACCAATCCCACTTGGATGCTCAAGTTTCATTCTTTTACGTTGAAGCATTCGTTTGCAGTAACAGTTTGAATTTTTAGGTTTCACTCTGTTTTCTCCTATATTGACAGATGCAGTTAGAACTCTAAATCAAACACGGTTTGTGCTAGCTTCTTGAAACTTGACACAATACAGTAGTTCTACGTTCTATTTCTAAGGTTTGATTCCTCTTGATGTAGCCTTAACCAGATACTGGTGAATGACACATTCAATGAAAGGCGTTGTTAGGCTGCCAAAACACTAGAGTCTCCTGAAATCTCAACATAAATTTTTGCTTCCGACCTTCATGATAATTTCAAGTAATGAGCAGTACACCAATCAAACTTGGATGCCCACGTTTCGTTCTCCTAGGTTGAAGCATTCGTTTGCAGTAACAGTTTAAATTTTTAGGTTTCACTCTGTTTTCTACTATATTGACAGATGCGTTCGAACTCTAAATCAAACACGGTTTGTGCTAGCTTCTTGAAACTTGACAGACTACATTAGTTCTACGATCTATCTCTAAGGTTTGTTTCCTCATGATGTAGCCTAAAGCAGGGACTGGCGAATAACACTCATATTGAAGGGGTTGCCAAACTTCCAAAACACTAGAGTCTCCTGAAATCTCAACATATATTTTTTCATCCAATCTTCATGATACTTTCAAGTAATGATCAGTACACCAATTCCACTTGGATGCTCAAGTTTCCTTCTTTTACGTTGAAGCATTCGTTTGCAGTAACAGTTTGAATTTTTAGGTTTCACTCTGTTTTCTCCTATATTGACAGATGCAGTTAGAACTCTAAATCAAACACGGTTTGTGCTAGCTTCTTGAAACTTGACACAATACAGTACTTCTACGTTCTATCTCTAAGGTTTGTTTCCTCTTGATGTAGCCTTAAGGAGATACTGGAGAATGACACATTAAATGAAAGGCGTTGTTAGGCGGCCAAAACACTAGCGTCTCCTGAAATCTCAACATAATTTTTTGCTTCCGACCTTCATGATACTTTCAAGTAATGAGCAGTACACCAATCAAACTTGGTGCCCAAGTTTCGTTCTCCTAGGTTGAAGCATTCGTTTGCAGTAACAGTTTGAATTTTTAAGTTTCACTCTGTTTTCTCCTATACTGACAGACGCAGTTCGAACTATATCAAACACGGTTTGTGCTAGCTTCTTGAAACTTGACACAATACATTAGTTCTACGTTCTATCTCTAAGGTTTGTTTCCTCTTGATGTAGCCTAAAGCAGGGACTGGCGAATAAAACTTATAATGAAAGGAGTTGCCAAACTTCCAAAACACTAGAGTCTCCTGAAATCTCAATATATATTTTTTCATCCAATCTTCATGATACTTTCAAGTAATGATCAGTACACCAATCCCACTTGGATGCTCAAGTTTCGTTCTTTTACGTTGAAGCATTCGTTTGCAGTAACAGTTTGAATTTTTAGGTTTCACTCTGTTTTCTCCTATATTGACAGATGCAGTTAGAACTCCAAATCAAACACGGTTTGTGCTAGCTTCTTGAAACTTGACACAATACAGTAGTTCTACGTTCTATTTTTAAGGTTTGTTGCCTCTTGATGTAGACTTAAGCAGATAATGGTGAATGACACATTCAATGAAAGGCGTTGTTAGGCTGCCAAAACACTAGAGTCTCCTGAAATCTCAACATAAATTTTTGCTTCCGACCTTCATGATACTTTCAAGTAATGATCAGTACACCAATCCCACTTGGATGCTCAAGTTTCGTTCTTTTACGTTGAAGCATTCGTTTGCAGTAACAGTTTGAATTTTTAGGTTTCACTCTGTTTTCTCCTATATTGACAGATGCAGTTAGAACTCCAAATCAAACACGGTTTGTGCTAGCTTCTTGAAACTTGACACAATACAGTAGTTCTACGTTCTACCTCTAAGTTTTGTTTCCTCTTGATGTAGACTTAAGTAGATAATGGTGAATGACACATTCAATGAAAGGCGTTGTTAGGCTGCCAAAACACTAGAGTCTCCTGAAATCTCAACATAAATTTTTGCTTCCGACCTTCATGATACTTTCAAGTAATGAGCAGTACACCAATCAAACTTGGATGCCCACGTTTCGTTTCCTAGGTTGAAGCATTCGTTTGCAGTAACAGTTTGAATTTTTAGGTTTCACTCGGTTTTCTCCTATATTGACAGATGCAGTTAGAACTCTAAATCAAACACGGTTTGTGCTAGCTTCTTGAAACTTGACACAATACAGTAGTTCTACGTTCTATCTCTAAGGTTTGTTTCCTCTTGCTGTAGCCTTAAGCAGATACTGGTGAATGACACATTCCATGAAAGGCGTTGTTAGGCTGCCAAAACACTAGACTCTCCTGAAATCTCAACATAAATTTTTGCTACCGACCTTCATGATACTTTCAAGTAATGAGCAGTACACCAATCAAACTTGGATGCCCACGTTTCGTTCTCCTAGGTTGAAGCATTCTTTTGCAGTAACAGTTTGAATTTTTAGGTTTCACTCTGTTTTCTCCTATATTGACAGATGCAGTTCGAACTATATCAAACACGGTTTGTGCTAGCTTCTTGAATCTTGACACAATACATTAGTTCTACGTTCTATCTCTAAGGTTTGTTTCCTCTTGATGAAGCCTAAAGCAGGGACTGGCGAATAACACTTATAATGAAAAAAGTTGCCAAACTTCCAAAACACTAGAGTCTCCTGAAATCTCAATATATATTTTTTCATCCAATCTTCATGATACTTTCAAGTAATGATCAGTACACCAATCCCACTTGGATGCTCAAGTTTCGTTCTTTTACGTTGAAGCATTCGTTTGCAGTAACAGTTTGAATTTTTAGGTTTCACTCTGTTTTCTCCTATATTGACAGATGCAGTTAGAACTCCAAATCAAACACGGTTTGTGCTAGCTTCTTGAAACTTGACACAATACATTAGTTCTACGTTCTATCTCTAAGGTTTGTTTCCTCTTGATGTAGCCTAAAGCAGGGACTGGCGAATAACACTCATATTGAAGGGGTTGCCAAACTTCCAAAACACTAGAGTCTCCAAAATCTCAACATATATTTTTTCATCCAATCTTCATGATACTTTCAAGTAATGATCAGTACACCAATCCCACTTGGATGCTCAAGTTTCATTCTTTTACGTTGAAGCATTCGTTTGCAGTAACAGTTTGAATTTTTAGGTTTCACTCTGTTTTCTCCTATATTGACAGATGCAGTTAGAACTCTAAATCAAACACGGTTTGTGCTAGCTTCTTGAAACTTGACACAATACAGTAGTTCTACGTTCTATTTCTAAGGTTTGATTCCTCTTGATGTAGCCTTAACCAGATACTGGTGAATGACACATTCAATGAAAGGCGTTGTTAGGCTGCCAAAACACTAGAGTCTCCTGAAATCTCAACATAAATTTTTGCTTCCGACCTTCATGATAATTTCAAGTAATGAGCAGTACACCAATCAAACTTGGATGCCCACGTTTCGTTCTCCTAGGTTGAAGCATTCGTTTGCAGTAACAGTTTAAATTTTTAGGTTTCACTCTGTTTTCTACTATATTGACAGATGCGTTCGAACTCTAAATCAAACACGGTTTGTGCTAGCTTCTTGAAACTTGACAGACTACATTAGTTCTACGATCTATCTCTAAGGTTTGTTTCCTCATGATGTAGCCTAAAGCAGGGACTGGCGAATAACACTCATATTGAAGGGGTTGCCAAACTTCCAAAACACTAGAGTCTCCTGAAATCTCAACATATATTTTTTCATCCAATCTTCATGATACTTTCAAGTAATGATCAGTACACCAATTCCACTTGGATGCTCAAGTTTCCTTCTTTTACGTTGAAGCATTCGTTTGCAGTAACAGTTTGAATTTTTAGGTTTCACTCTGTTTTCTCCTATATTGACAGATGCAGTTAGAACTCTAAATCAAACACGGTTTGTGCTAGCTTCTTGAAACTTGACACAATACAGTACTTCTACGTTCTATCTCTAAGGTTTGTTTCCTCTTGATGTAGCCTTAAGGAGATACTGGAGAATGACACATTAAATGAAAGGCGTTGTTAGGCGGCCAAAACACTAGCGTCTCCTGAAATCTCAACATAATTTTTTGCTTCCGACCTTCATGATACTTTCAAGTAATGAGCAGTACACCAATCAAACTTGGTGCCCAAGTTTCGTTCTCCTAGGTTGAAGCATTCGTTTGCAGTAACACTTTGAATTTTTAAGTTTCACTCTGTTTTCTCCTATACTGACAGACGCAGTTCGAACTATATCAAACACGGTTTGTGCTAGCTTCTTGAAACTTGACACAATACATTAGTTCTACGTTCTATCTCTAAGGTTTGTTTCCTCTTGATGTAGCCTAAAGCAGGGACTGGCGAATAAAACTTATAATGAAAGGAGTTGCCAAACTTCCAAAACACTAGAGTCTCCTGAAATCTCAATATATATTTTTTCATCCAATCTTCATGATACTTTCAAGTAATGATCAGTACACCAATCCCACTTGGATGCTCAAGTTTCGTTCTTTTACGTTGAAGCATTCGTTTGCAGTAACAGTTTGAATTTTTAGGTTTCACTCTGTTTTCTCCTATATTGACAGATGCAGTTAGAACTCCAAATCAAACACGGTTTGTGCTAGCTTCTTGAAACTTGACACAATACAGTAGTTCTACGTTCTATTTTTAAGGTTTGTTGCCTCTTGATGTAGACTTAAGCAGATAATGGTGAATGACACATTCAATGAAAGGCGTTGTTAGGCTGCCAAAACACTAGAGTCTCCTGAAATCTCAACATAAATTTTTGCTTCCGACCTTCATGATACTTTCAAGTAATGATCAGTACACCAATCCCACTTGGATGCTCAAGTTTCGTTCTTTTACGTTGAAGCATTCGTTTGCAGTAACAGTTTGAATTTTTAGGTTTCACTCTGTTTTCTCCTATATTGACAGATGCAGTTAGAACTCCAAATCAAACACGGTTTGTGCTAGCTTCTTGAAACTTGACACAATACAGTAGTTCTACGTTCTACCTCTAAGTTTTGTTTCCTCTTGATGTAGACTTAAGTAGATAATGGTGAATGACACATTCAATGAAAGGCGTTGTTAGGCTGCCAAAACACTAGAGTCTCCTGAAATCTCAACATAAATTTTTGCTTCCGACCTTCATGATACTTTCAAGTAATGAGCAGTACACCAATCAAACTTGGATGCCCACGTTTCGTTTCCTAGGTTGAAGCATTCGTTTGCAGTAACAGTTTGAATTTTTAGGTTTCACTCGGTTTTCTCCTATATTGACAGATGCAGTTAGAACTCTAAATCAAACACGGTTTGTGCTAGCTTCTTGAAACTTGACACAATACAGTAGTTCTACGTTCTATCTCTAAGGTTTGTTTCCTCTTGCTGTAGCCTTAAGCAGATACTGGTGAATGACACATTCCATGAAAGGCGTTGTTAGGCTGCCAAAACACTAGACTCTCCTGAAATCTCAACATAAATTTTTGCTACCGACCTTCATGATACTTTCAAGTAATGAGCAGTACACCAATCAAACTTGGATGCCCACGTTTCGTTCTCCTAGGTTGAAGCATTCGTTTGCAGTAACAGTTTGAATTTTTAGGTTTCACTCTGTTTTCTACTATATTGACAGACGCGTTCGAACTCTAAATCAAACACGGTTTGTGCTAGCTTCTTGAAACTTGACACAATACATCAGCTCTACGTTCTATCTCTAAGGTTTGTTTCCTCTTGATGTAGCCTAAAGCAGGGTCTGGCGAATAACACTCATATTGAAGGGGTTGCCAAACTTCCAAAACACTAGAGTCTCCTGAAATCTCAACATATATTTATTCATCCAATCTTCATGATACTTTCAAGTAATGATCAGTACACCAATCCCACTTGGATGCTCAAGTTTCATTCTTTTACGTTGAAGCATTCGTTTGCAGTAACAGTTTGAATTTTTAGGTTTCACTCTGTTTTCTCCTATATTGACAGATGCAGTTAGAACTCTAAATCAAACACGGTTTGTGCTAGCTTCTTGAAACTTGACACAATACAGTAGTTCTACGTTCTATTTCTAAGGTTTGATTCCTCTTGATGTAGCCTTAACCAGATACTGGTGAATGACACATCAATGAAAGGCGTTGTTAGGCTGACAAAACACTAGAGTCTCCTGAAATCTCAACATAAATTTTTGCTTCCGACCTTCATGATACTTTCAAGTAATGAGCAGTACACCAATCAAACTTGGAAGCCCAAGTTTCGTTCTCCTAGGTTGAAGCATTCGTTTGCAGTAACAGTTTGAATTTTTAGGTTTCACTCTGTTTTCTCCTATATTGACAGACGCAGTTCGAACTATATGAAACACGGTTTGTGCTAGCTTCTTGAAACTTGACACAATACATTAGTTCTACGTTCTATCTCTAAGGTTTGTTTCCTCTTGATGAAGCCTAAAGCAGGGACTGGCGAACAACACTTATAATGAAAAAAGTTGCCAAACTTCCAAAACACTAGAGTCTCCTGAAATCTCAATATATGTCTTTTCATCCAATCTTCATGATACTTTCAAGTAATGACCAGTACACCAATCCCACTTAAATGCTCAAGTTTCTTTCTTTTACGTTGAAGCATTCGTTTGCAGTAACAGTTTGAATTTTTAGGTTTCACTCTGTTTTCTCCTATATTGACAGATGCAGTTAGAACTCCAAATCAAACACGGTTTGTGCTAGCTTCTTGAAACTTGACACAATACAGTAGTTCTACGTTCTATCTCTAAGGTTTGTTTCCTCTTGATGTAGCCTAAAGCAGGGACTGGCCAATAACACTCATATTCAAGGGGTTGCCAAACTTCCAAAACACTAGAGTCTCCAAAATCTCAACATATATTTTTTCACCCAATCTTCATGATACTTTCAAGTAATGATCAGTACACCAATCCCACTTGGATGCTCAAGTTTCATTCTTTTACGTTGAAGCATTCGTTTGCAGTAACAGTTTGAATTTTTAGGTTTCACTCTGTTTTCTCCTATATTGACAGATGCAGTTAGAACTCTAAATCAAACACGGTTTGTGCTAGCTTCTTGAAACTTGACACAATACAGTAGTTCAACGTTCTATTTCTAAAGTTTGATTCCTCTTGATGTAGCCTTAACCAGATACTGGTGAATGACACATTCAATGAAAGGCGTTGTTAGGCTGCCAAAACACTAGAAACTCCTGAAATCTCAACATAAATTTTTGCTCCCGACCTTCATGATACTTTCAAGTAATGAGCAGTACACCAATCAAACTTGGATGCCCAAGTTTCGTTCTCCTAGGTTGAATCATGCGTTTGCAGTAACAGTTTGAATTTTTATGTTTCACTCTGATTTCTACTATATTGACAGATGCAGTTCGAACTATATCAAACACGGTTTGTGCTAGCTTCTTGAAACTTGACACAATACATTAGTTCTACGTTCTATCTCTAAGGTTTGTTTCCTCTTGATGTAGCCTAAAGCAGGGACTAGCGAATAACACTTATAATGAAAGGAGTTGCCAAACTTCCAAAACACTAGAGTCTCCTGAAATCTAACATATATTTTTTCATCCAATCTTCATGATACTTTCAAGTAATGATCTGTACACCAATTCCACTTGGATGCTCAAGTTTCGTTCTTTTACGTTGAAGCATTCGATTGCAGTAACAGTTTGAATTTTTAGGTTTCACTCTGTTTTCTCCTATATTGACAGACGCGTTCGAACTCTAAATCAAACAAGGTTTGTGCTAGCTTCTTGAAACTTGACACAATACATTAGTTCTACGTTGTAACTCTAAGGTTTGTTTCCTCTTGATGTAGCCTAAAGCAGGGACTGGCGAATAACACTTATAATGAAAAAAGTTGCCAAACTTCCAAAACACTAGAGTCTCCTGAAATCTCAATATATATCTTATCATCCAATCTTCATGATACTTTCAAGTAATGATCAGTACACCAATCCCACTTGGATGCTCAGTTTCGTTCTTTTACGTTGAAGCATTCGTTTGCAGTAACAGTTTGAATTTTTAGGTTTCACTCTGTTTTCTCCTATATTGACAGATGTAGTTAGAACTCCAAACCAAACACGGTTTGTGCTAGCTTCTTGAAACTTGACACAATACATTAGTTCTACGTTCTATCTCTAAGGTTTTTTCCTCTTGATGTAGCCTTAAGCAGATACTGGTGAATGACACATTCCATGAAAGGCGTTGTTAGGCTGCCAAAACACTAGACTCTCCTGAAATCTCAACATAAATTTTTGCTACCGACCTTCATGATACTTTCAAGTAATGAGCAGTACACCAATCAAACTTGGATGCCCACGTTTCGTTCTCCTAGGTTGAAGCATTCGTTTGCAGTAACAGTTTGAATTTTTAGGTTTCACTCTGTTTTGTCCTATATTGACAGATGCAGTTAGAACTCTAAATCAAACACGGTTTGTGCTAGCTTCTTGAAACTTGACACAATACAGTAGTTCTACGTTCTATCTCTAAGGTTTGTTTCCTCTTGATGTAGCCTTAAGCAGATACTGGTGAATGACACATTCCATGAAAGGCGTTGTTAGGCTGCCAAAACACTAGACTCTCCTGAAATCTCAACATAAATTTTTGCTACCGACCTTCATGATACTTTCAAGTAATGAGCAGTACACCAATCAAACTTGGATGCCCACGTTTCGTTCTCCTAGGTTGAAGCATTCGTTTGCAGTAGCAGTTTGAATTTTTAGGTTTCACTCTGTTTTCTACTATATTGACAGATGCTTTCGAACTCTAAATCAAACACGGTTTGTGCTAGCTTCTTCAAACTTGACACAATACATTAGTTCTACGTTCTATCTCTAAGGTTTGTTTCCTCTTGATGTAGCCTAAAGCAGGGACTGGCGAATAACACTCATATTGAAGGGGTTGCCAAACTACAAAACACTAGAGTCTCCTGAAATCTCAACATATATTTATTCATCCAATCTTCATGATACTTTCAAGTAATGATCAGTACACCAATCCCACTTGGATGCTCAAGTTTCATTCTTTTACGTTGAAGCATTCGTTTGCAGTAACAGTTTGAATTTTTAGGTTTCACTCTGTTTTCTCCTATATTGACAGATGCAGTTAGAACTCTAAATCAAACACGGTTTGTGCTAGCTTCTTGAAACTTGACACAATACAGTAGTTCTACGTTCTATTTCTAAGGTTTGATTCCTCTTGATGTAGCCTTAAGCAGATACTGGTGAATGACACATTCAATGAATGGCGTTGTTAGGCTGCCAAAACACAAGAGTCTCCTGAAATCTCATCATAAATTTTTGCTTCCGACCTTCATGATACTTTCAAGTAATGAGCAGTACACCAATCAAACTTGGAAGCCCAAGTTTCGTTCTCCTAGGTTGAAGCATTCGTTTGCAGTAACAGTTTGAATTTTTAGGTTTCACTCTGTTTTCTCCTATATTGACAGACGCAGTTCGAACTATATCAAACACGGTTTGTGCTAGCTTCTTGAATCTTGACACAATACATTAGTTCTACGTTCTATCTCTAAGGTTTGTTTCCTCTTGATGAAGCCTAAAGCAGGGACTGGCGAATAACACTTATAATGAAAAAAGTTGCCAAACTTCCAAAACACTAGAGTCTCCTGAAATCTCAATATATATCTTATCATCCAATCTTCATGATACTTTCAAGTAATGATCAGTACACCAATCCCACTTGGATGCTCAGTTTCGTTCTTTTACGTTGAAGCATTCGTTTGCAGTAACAGTTTGAATTTTTAGGTTTCACTCTGTTTTCTCCTATATTGACAGATGCAGTTAGAACTCCAAATCAAACACGGTTTGTGCTAGCTTCTTGAAACTTGACACAATACATTAGTTCTACGTTCTGTCTCTAAGGTTTGTTTCCTCTTGATGTAGCCTTAAGCAGATACTGGTGAATGACACATTCCATGAAAGGCGTTGTTAGGCTGCCAAAACACTAGACTCTCCTGAAATCTCAACATAAATTTTTGCTACCGACTTTCATGATACTTTCAAGTAATGAGCAGTACACCAATCAAACTTGGATGCCCACGTTTCGTTCTCCTAGGTTGAAGCATTCGTTTGCAGTAACAGTTTGAATTTTTAGGTTTCACTCTGTTTTCTACTATATTGACGGATGCGTTCGAACTCTAAATCAAACACGGTTTGTGCTAGCTTCTTCAAACTTGACACAATACATTAGTTCTACGTTCTATCTCTAAGGTTTGTTTCCTCTTGATGTAGCCTAAAGCAGGGACTGGCGAATAACACTCATATTGAAGGGGTTGCCAAACTTCCAAAACACTAGAGTCTCCTGAAATCTCAACATATATTTTTTCATCCAATCTTCATGATACTTTCAAGTAATGATCAGTACACCAATTCCACTTGGATGGTGAAGTTTCGTTCTTTTACGTTGAAGCATTCGTTTGCAGTAACAGTTTGAATTTTTAGGTTTCACTCTGTTTTCTCCTATATTGACAGATGCAGTTAGAACTCTAAATCAAACACGGTTTGTGCTAGCTTCTTGAAACTTGACACAATACAGTAGTTCTACGTTCTATTTCTGAGGTTTGATTCCTCTTGATGTAGCCTTAACCAGATACTGGTGAATGACACATTCAATGAAAGGCGTTGTTAGGCTGCCAAAACACTAGACTCTCCTGAAACCTCAACATAAATTTTTGCTACCGACCTTCATGATACTTTCAAGTAATGAGCAGTACACCAATCAAACTTGGATGCCCACGTTTCGTTCTCCTAGGTTGAAGCATTCGTTTGCAGTAACAGTTTGAATTTTTAGGTTTCACTCTGTTTTGTCCTATATTGACAGATGCAGTTAGAACTCTAAATCAAACACGGTTTGTGCTAGCTTCTTGAAACTTGACACAATACAGTAGTTCTACGTTCTATCTCTAAGGTTTGTTTCCTCTTGATGTAGCCTAAAGCAGGGACTGGCGAATAACACTCATATTGAAGGGGTTGCCAAACTTCCAAAACACTAGAGTCTCCTGAAATCTCAATATATATTTATTCATCCAATCTTCATGATACCTTCAAGTAATGATCAGTACACCAATCAAACTTGGATGCCCACGTTTCGTTCTCCTAGGTTGAAGCATTCGTTTGCAGTAACAGTTTGAATTTTTAGGTTTCACTCTGTTTTCTCCTATATTGACAGATGCAGTTAGAACTCTAAATCAAACACGTTTTGTGCTAGCTTCTTGAAACTTGACACAATACAGTAGTTCTACGTTCTATCTCTAAGGTTTGTTTCCTCTTGATGTAGCCTTAAGCAGATACTGGTGAATGACACATTCCATGAAAGGCGTTGTTCGGCTGCCAAAACACTAGACTCTCCTGAAATCTGAACATAAATTTTTGCTACAGACCTTCATGATACTTTCAAGTAATGAGCAGTACACCAATCAAACTTGGATGCCCACGTTTCGTTCTCCTAGGTTGAAGCATTCGTTTGCAGTAACAGTTTGAATTTTTAGGTTTCACTCTGTTTTGTCCTATATTGACAGATGCAGTTAGAACTCTAAATCAAACACGGTTTGTGCTAGCTTCTTGAAACTTGACACAATACAGTAGTTCTACGTTCTATCTCTAAGGTTTGTTTCCTCTTGATGTAGCCTAAAGCAGGGACTGGCGAATAACACTCATATTGAAGGGGTTGCCAAACTTCCAAAACACTAGAGTCTCCTGAAATCTCAACATATATTTATTCATCCAATCTTCATGATACTTTCAAGTAATGATCAGTACACCAATCCCACTTGGATGCTCAAGTTTCATTCTTTTACGTTGAAGCATTCGTTTGCAGTAACAGTTTGAATTTTTAGGTTTCACTCTGTTTTCTCCTATATTGACAGATGCAGTTAGAACTCTAAATCAAACACGGTTTGTGCTAGCTTCTTGAAACTTGACACAATACAGTAGTTCTACGTTCTATTTCTAAGGTTTGATTCCTCTTGATGTAGCCTTAACCAGATACTGGTGAATGACACATTCAATGAAAGGCGTTGTTAGGCTGCCAAAACACTAGACTCTCCTGAAATCTCAACATAAATTATTGCTACCGACCTTCATGATACTTTCAAGTAATGAGCAGTACACCAATCAAACTTGGATGCCCACGTTTCGTTCTCCTAGGTTGAAGCATTCGTTTGCAGTAGCAGTTTGAATTTTTAGGTTTCACTCTGTTTTCTACTATATTGACAGATGCGTTCGAACTCTAAATCAAACACGGTTTGTGCTAGCTTCTTCAAACTTGACACAATACATTAGTTCTACGTTCTATCTCTAAGGTTTGTTTCCTCTTGATGTAGCCTAAAGCAGGGACTGGCGAATAACACTCATATTGAAGGGGTTGCCAAACTACAAAACACTAGAGTCTCCTGAAATCTCAACACATATTTATTCATCCAATCTTCATGATACTTTCAAGTAATGATCAGTACACCAATCCCACTTGGATGCTCAAGTTTCATTCTTTTATGTTGAAGCATTCGTTTGCAGTAACAGTTTGAATTTTTAGGTTTCACTCTGTTTTCTCCTGTATTGACAGATGCAGTTAGAACTCTAAATCAAACACGGTTTGTGCTAGCTTCTTGAAACTTGACACAATACAGTAGTTCTACGTTCTATTTCTAAGGTTTGATTCCTCTTGATGTAGCCTTAACCAGATACTGGTGAATGACACATTCAATGAATGGCATTGTTAGGCTGCCAAAACACTAGAGTCTCCTGAAATCTCAACATAAATTTTTGCTTCCGACCTTCATGATACTTTCAAGTAATGAGCAGTACACCAATCAAACTTGGATGCCCACGTTTCGTTCTCCTAGGTTGAAGCATTCGTTTGCAGTAACAGTTTGAATTTTTAGGTTTCACTCTGTTTTCTCCTATATTGACAGACGCAGTTCGAACTATATCAAACACGGTTTGTGCTAGCTTCTTGAATCTTGACACAATACATTAGTTCTACGTTCTATCTCTAAGGTTTGTTTCCTCTTGATGAAGCCTAAAGCAGGGACTGGCGAATAACACTTATAATGAAAAAAGTTGCCAAACTTCCAAAACACTAGAGTCTCCTGAAATCTCAATATATATCTTATCATCCAATTTTCATGATACTTTCAAGTAATGATCAGTACACCAATCCCACTTGGATGCTCAGTTTCGTTCTTTTACGTTGAAGCATTCGTTTGCAGTAATAGTTTGAATTTTTAGGTTTCACTCTGTTTTCTCCTATATTGACAGATGCAGTTAGAACTCCAAATCAAACACGGTTTGTGCTAGCTTCTTGAAACTTGACACAATACATTAGTTCTACGTTCTATCTCTAAGGTTTGTTTCCTCTTGATGTAGCCTTAAGCAGATACTGGTGAATGACACATTCCATGAAAGGCGTTGTTAGGCTGCCAAAACACTAGACTCTCCTGAAATCTCAACATAAATTTTTGCTACCGACCTTCATGATACTTTCAAGTAATGAGCAGTACACCAATCAAACTTGGATGCCCACGTTTCGTTCTCCTAGGTTGAAGCATTCGTTTGCAGTAACAGTTTGAATTTTTAGGTTTCACTCTGTTTTCTACTATATTGACGGATGCGTTCGAACTCTAAATCAAACACGGTTTGTGCTAGCTTCTTCAAACTTGACACAATACATTAGTTCTACGTTCTATCTCTAAGGTTTGTTTCCTCTTGATGTAGCCTAAAGCAGGGACTGGCGAATAACACTCATATTGAAGGGGTTGCCAAACTTCCAAAACACTAGAGTCTCCTGAAATCTCAACATATATTTTTTCATCCAATCTTCATGATACTTTCAAGTAATGATCAGTACACCAATCCCACTTGGATGCTCAAGTTTCGTTCTTTTACGTTGAAGCATTCGTTTGCAGTAACAGTTTGAATTTTTAGGTTTCACTCTGTTTTCTCCTATATTGACAGATGCAGTTAGAACTCTAAATCAAACACGGTTTGTGCTAGCTTCTTGAAACTTGACACAATACAGTAGTTCTACGTTCTATTTCTAAGGTTTGATTCCTCTTGATGTAGCCTTAACCAGATACTGGTGAATGACACATTCAATGAAAGGCGTTGTTAGGCTGCCAAAACACTAGAGTCTCCTGAAATCTCAACATAAATTTTTGCTTCCGACCTTCATGATACTTTCAAGTAATGAGCAGTACACCAATCAAACTTGGATGCCCAAGTTTCGTTCTCCTAGGTTGAAGCATTCGTTTGCAGTAACAGTTTGAATTTTTAGGTTTCACTCTGTTTTCTCCTATATTGACAGACGCAGTTCGAACTATATCAAACACGGTTTGTGCTAGCTTCTTGAAACTTGACACAATACATTAGTTCTACGTTCTATCTCTAAGGTTTGTTTCCTCTTGATGTAGCCTAAAGCAGGGACTGGCGAATAACACTTATAATGAAAGGAGTTGCCAAACTTCCAAAACACTAGAGTCTCCTGAAATCTCAACATATATTTTTTCATCCAATCTTCATGATACTTTCAAGTAATGATCAGTACACCAATTCCACTTGGATGCTGAAGTTTCGTTCTTTTACGTTGAAGCATTCGTTTGCAGTAACAGTTTGAATTTTTAGGTTTCACTCTGTTTTCTCCTATATTGACAGATGCAGTTAGAACTCTAAATCAAACACGGTTTGTGCTAGCTTCTTGAAACTTGACACAATACAGTAGTTCTACGTTCTATCTCTAAGGTTTGTTTCCTCTTGATGTAGCCTTAAGCAGATACTGGTGAATGACACATTCCATGAAAGGCGTTGTTAGGCTGCCAAAACACTAGACTCTCCTGAAATCTCAACATAAATTTTTGCTACCGACCTTCATGATACTTTCAAGTAATGAGCAGTACACCAATCAAACTTGGATGCCCACGTTTCGTTCTCCTAGGTTGAAGCATTCGTTTGCAGTAACAGTTTGAATTTTTAGGTTTCACTCTGTTTTGTCCTATATTGACAGATGCAGTTAGAACTCTAAATCAAACACGGTTTGTGCTAGCTTCTTGAAACTTGACACAATACAGTAGTTCTACGTTCTATTTCTAAGGTTTGATTCCTCTTGATGTAGCCTTAACCAGATACTGGTGAATGACACATTCAATGAATGGCGTTGTTAGGCTGCCAAAACACTAGACTCTCCTGAAATCTCAACATAAATTTTTGCTACCGACCTTCATGATACTTTCAAGTAATGAGCAGTACACCAATCAAACTTGGATGCCCAAGTTTCGTTCTCCTAGGTTGAAGCATTCGTTTGCAGTAGCAGTTTGAATTTTTAGGTTTCACTCTGTTTTCTACTATATTGACAGATGCGTTCGAACTCTCAATCAAACACGGTTTGTGCTAGCTTCTTCAAACTTGACACAATACATTAGTTCTACGTTCTATCTCTAAGGTTTGTTTCCTCTTGATGTAGCCTAAAGCAGGGACTGGCGAATAACACTCATATTGATGGGGTTGCCAAACTACAAAACACTAGAGTCTCCTGTAATCTCAACATATATTTATTCATCCAATCTTCATGATACTTTCAAGTAATGATCAGTACACCAATCCCACTTGGATCCTCAAGTTTCATTCTTTTACGTTGAAGCATTCTTTTGCAGTAACAGTTTGAATTTTTAGGTTTCACTCTGTTTTCTCCTATATTGACAGATGCAGTTAGAACTCTAAATCAAACACGGTTTGTGCTAGCTTCTTGAAACTTGACACAATACAGTAGTTCTACATTCTATTTCTAAGGTTTGATTCCTCTTGATGTAGCCTTAACCAGATACTGGTGAATGACACATTCAATGAATGGCGTTGTTAGGCTGCCAAAACACTAGAGTCTCCTGAAATCTCAACATAAATTTTTGCTTCCGACCTTCATGATACTTTCAAGTAATGAGCAGTACACCAATCAAACTTGGAAGCCCAAGTTTCGTTCTCCTAGGTTGAAGCATTCGTTTGCAGTAACAGTTTGAATTTTTAGGTTTCACTCTGTTTTCTCCTATATTGACAGACGCAGTTCGAACTGTATCAAACACGGTTTGTGCTAGCTTCTTGAATCTTGACACAATACATTAGTTCTACGTTCTATCTCTAAGGTTTGTTTCCTCTTGATGTAGCCTTAAGCAGATACTGGTGAATGACACATTCCATGAAAGGCGTTGTTAGGCTGCCAAAACACTAGACTCTCCTGAAATCTCAACATAAATTTTTGCTACCGAACTTCATGATACTTTCAAGTAATGAGCAGTACACCAATCAAACTTGGATGCCCACGTTTCGTTCTCCTAGGTTGAAGCATTCGTTTGCAGTAACAGTTTGAATTTTTAGGTTTCACTCTGTTTTCTACTATATTGACGGATGCGTTCGAACTCTAAATCAAACACGGTTTGTGCTAGCTTCTTCAAACTTGACACAATACATTAGTTCTACGTTCTATCTCTAAGGTTTGTTTCCTCTTGATGTAGCCTAAAGCAGGGACTGGCGAATAACACTCATATTGAAGGGGTTGCCAAACATCCAAAACACTAGAGTCTCCTGAAATCTCAACATATATTTTTTCATCCAATCTTCATGATACTTTCAAGTAATGATCAGTACACCAATCCCACTTGGATGCTCAAGTTTCGTTCTTTTACGTTGAAGCATTCGTTTGCAGTAACAGTTTGAATTTTTAGGTTTCACTCTGTTTTCTCCTATATTGACAGATGCAGTTAGAACTCTAAATCAAACACGGTTTGTGCTAGCTTCTTGAAACTTGACACAATACAGTAGTTCTACGTTCTATTTCTAAGGTTTGATTCCTCTTGATGTAGCCTTAACCAGATACTGGTGAATGACACATTCAATGAAAGGCGTTGTTAGGCTGCCAAAACACTAGAGTCTCCTGAAATCTCAACATAAATTTTTGCTTCCGACCTTCATGATACTTTCAAGTAATGAGCAGTACACCAATCAAACTTGGATGCCCAAGTTTCGTTCTCCTAGGTTGAAGCATTCGTTTGCAGTAACAGTTTGAATTTTTAGGTTTCACTCTGTTTTCTCCTATATTGACAGACGCAGTTCGAACTATATCAAACACGGTTTGTGCTAGCTTCTTGAAACTTGACACAATACATTAGTTCTACGTTCTATCTCTAAGGTTTGTTTCCTCTTGATGTAGCCTAAAGCAGGGACTGGCGAATAACACTTATAATGAAAGGAGTTGCCAAACTTCCAAAACACTAGAGTCTCCTGAAATCTCAACATATATTTTTTCATCCAATCTTCATGATACTTTCAAGTAATGATCAGTACACCAATTCCACTTGGATGCTCAAGTTTCGTTCTTTTACGTTGAAGCATTCGTTTGCAGTAACAGTTTGAATTTTTAGGTTTCACTCTGTTTTCTCCTATATTGACAGATGCAGTTAGAACTCTAAATCAAACACGGTTTGTGCTAGCTTCTTGAAACTTGACACAATACAGTAGTTCTACGTTCTATCTCTAAGGTTTGTTTCCTCTTGATGTAGCCTTAAGCAGATACTGGTGAATGACACATTCCATGAAAGGCGTTGTTAGGCTGCCAAAACACTAGACTCTCCTGAAATCTCAACATAAATTTTTGCTACCGACCTTCATGATACTTTCAAGTAAAGAGCAGTACACCAATCAAACTTGGATGCCCACGTTTCGTTCTCCTAGGTTGAATCATTCGTTTGCAGTAACAGTTTGAATTTTTAGGTTTCACTCTGTTTTGTCCTATATTGACAGATGCAGTTAGAACTCTAAATCAAACACGGTTTGTGCTAGCTTCTTGAAACTTGACACAATACAGTAGTTCTACGTTCTATCTCTAAGGTTTGTTTTCTCTTGATGTAGCCTAAAGCAGGGACTGGCGAATAACACTCATATTGAAGGGGTTGACAAACTTCCAAAACACTAGAGTCTCCTGAAATCTCAACATATATTTATTCATCCAATCTTCATGATACTTTCAAGTAATGATCAGTACACCAATCCCACTTGGATGCTCAAGTTTCATTCTTTTACGTTGAAGCATTCTTTTGCAGTAACAGTTTGAATTTTTAGGTTTCACTCTGTTTTCTCCTATATTGACAGATGCAGTTAGAACTCTAAATCAAACACGGTTTGTGCTAGCTTCTTGAAACTTGACACAATACAGTAGTTCTACGTTCTATTTCTAAGGTTTGATTCCTCTTGATGTAGCCTTAACCAGATACTGGTGAATGACACATTAAATGAATGGCATTGTTAGGCTGCCAAAACACTAGACTCTCCTGAAATCTCAACATAAATTTTTGCTACCGACCTTCATGATACTTTCAAGTAATGAGCAGTACACCAATCAAACTTGGATGCCCACGTTTCGTTCTCCTAGGTTGAAGCATTCGTTTGCAGTAGCAGTTGAATTTTTAGGTTTCACTCTGTTTTCTACTATATTGACAGATGCGTTCGAACTCTAAATCAAACACGGTTTGTGCTAGCTTCTTCAAACTTGACACAATACATTAGTTCTACGTTCTATCTCTAAGGTTTGTTTCCTCTTGATGTAGCCTAAAGCAGGGACTGGCGAATAACACTCATATTGAAGGGGTTGCCAAACTACAAAACACTAGAGTCTCCTGAAATCTCAACATATATTTATTCACCCAATCTTCATGATACTTTCAAGTAATGATCAGTACACCAATCCCACTTGGATGCTCAAGTTTCATTCTTTTACGTTGAAGCATTCGTTTGCAGTAACAGTTTGAATTTTTAGGTTTCACTCTGTTTTCTCCTATATTGACAGATGCAGTTAGAACTCTAAATCAAACACGGTTTGTGCTAGCTTCTTGAAACTTGACACAATACAGTAGTTCTACGTTCTATTTCTAAGGTTTGATTCCTCTTGATGTAGCCTTAACCAGATACTGGTGAATGACACATTCAATGAATGGCGTTGTTAGGCTGCCAAAACACTAGAGTCTCCTGAAATCTCAACATAAATTTTTGCTTCCGACCTTCATGATACTTTCAAGTAATGAGCAGTACACCAATCAAACTTGGAAGCCCAAGTTTCGTTCTCCTAGGTTGAAGCATTCGTTTGCAGTAACAGTTTGAATTTTTAGGTTTCACTCTGTTTTCTCCTATATTGACAGACGCAGTTCGAACTATATCAAACACGGTTTGTGCTAGCTTCTTGAATCTTGACACAATACATTAGTTCTACGTTCTATCTCTAAGGTTTGTTTCCTCTTGATGAAGCCTAAAGCAGGGACTGGCGAATAACACTTATAATGAAAAAAGTTGCCAAACTTCCAAAACACTAGAGTCTCCTGAAATCTCAATATATATCTTATCATCCAATCTTCATGATACTTTCAAGTAATGATCAGTACACCAATCCCACTTGGATGCTCAGTTTCGTTCTTTTACGTTGAAGCATTCTTTTGCAGTAAAAGTTTGAATTTTTAGGTTTCACTGTGTTTTCTCCTATATTGACAGATGCAGTTAGAACTCCAAATCAAACACGGTTTGTGCTAGCTTCTTGAAACTTGACACAATACATTAGTTCTACGTTCTAACTCTAAGGTTTGTTTCCTCTTGATGTAGCCTTAAGCAGATACTGGTGAATGACACATTCCTTGAAAGGCGTTGTTAGACTGCCAAAACACTAGACTCTCCTGAAATCTCAACATAAATTTTTGCTACCGACGTTCATGATACTTTCAAGTAATGAGCAGTACACCAATCAAACTTGGATGCCCACGTTTCGTTCTCCTAGGTTGAAGCATTCGTTTGCAGTAACAGTTTGAATTTTTAGGTTTCACTCTGTTTTCTACTATATTGACGGATGCGTTCGAACTCTAAATCAAACACGGTTTGTGCTAGCTTCTTCAAACTTGACACATTACATTAGTTCTACGTTCTATCTCTAAGGTTTGTTTCCTCTTGATGTAGCCTAAAGCAGGGACTGGCGAATAACACTCATATTGAAGGGGTTGCCAAACTTCCAAAACACTAGAGTCTCCTGAAATCTCAACATATATTTATTCATCCAATCTTCATGATACTTTCAAGTAATGATCAGTACACCAATCCCACTTGGATGCTCAAGTTTCATTCTTTCACGTTGAAGCATTCTTTTGCAGTAACAGTTTGAATTTTCAGGTTTCACTCTGTTTTCTCCTATATTGACAGACGCAGTTCGAACTATATCAAACACGGTTTGTGCTAGCTTCTTGAAACTTGACACAATACATTAGTTCTACGTTCTATCTCTAAGGTTTGTTTCCTCTTGATGTAGCCTAAAGCAGGGACTGGCGAATAACACTTATAATGAAAGGAGTTGCCAAACTTCCAAAACACTAGAGTCTCCTGAAATCTCAACATATATTTTTTCATCCAATCTTCATGATACTTTCAAGTAATGATCAGTACACCAATTCCACTTGGATGCTCAAGTTTCGTTCTTTTACGTTGAAGCATTCGTTTGCAGTAACAGTTTGAATTTTTAGGTTTCACTCTGTTTTCTCCTATATTGACAGATGCAGTTAGAACTCTAAATCAAACACGGTTTGTGCTAGCTTCTTGAAACTTGACACAATACAGTAGTTCTACGTTCTATCTCTAAGGTTTGTTTCCTCTTGATGTAGCCTTAAGCAGATACTGGTGAATGACACATTCCATGAAAGGCGTTGTTAGGCTGCCAAAACACTAGACTCTCCTGAAATCTCAACATAAATTTTTGCTACCGACCTTCATGATACTTTCAAGTAATGAGCAGTACACCAATCAAACTTGGATGCCCACGTTTCGTTCTCCTAGGTTGAATCATTCGTTTGCAGTAACAGTTTGAATTTTTAGGTTTCACTCTGTTTTGTCCTATATTGACAGATGCAGTTAGAACTCTAAATCAAACACGGTTTGTGCTAGCTTCTTGAAACTTGACACAATACAGTAGTTCTACGTTCTATCTCTAAGGTTTGTTTTCTCTTGATGTAGCCTAAAGCAGGGACTGGCGAATAACACTCATATTGAAGGGGTTGACAAACTTCCAAAACACTAGAGTCTCCTGAAATCTCAACATATATTTATTCATCCAATCTTCATGATACTTTCAAGTAATGATCAGTACACCAATCCCACTTGGATGCTCAAGTTTCATTCTTTTACGTTGAAGCATTCTTTTGCAGTAACAGTTTGAATTTTTAGGTTTCACTCTGTTTTCTCCTATATTGACAGATGCAGTTAGAACTCTAAATCAAACACGGTTTGTGCTAGCTTCTTGAAACTTGACACAATACAGTAGTTCTACGTTCTATTTCTAAGGTTTGATTCCTCTTGATGTAGCCTTAACCAGATACTGGTGAATGACACATTAAATGAATGGCATTGTTAGGCTGCCAAAACACTAGACTCTCCTGAAATCTCAACATAAATTTTTGCTACCGACCTTCATGATACTTTCAAGTAATGAGCAGTACACCAATCAAACTTGGATGCCCACGTTTCGTTCTCCTAGGTTGAAGCATTCGTTTGCAGTAGCAGTTGAATTTTTAGGTTTCACTCTGTTTTCTACTATATTGACAGATGCGTTCGAACTCTAAATCAAACACGGTTTGTGCTAGCTTCTTCAAACTTGACACAATACATTAGTTCTACGTTCTATCTCTAAGGTTTGTTTCCTCTTGATGTAGCCTAAAGCAGGGACTGGCGAATAACACTCATATTGAAGGGGTTGCCAAACTACAAAACACTAGAGTCTCCTGAAATCTCAACATATATTTATTCACCCAATCTTCATGATACTTTCAAGTAATGATCAGTACACCAATCCCACTTGGATGCTCAAGTTTCATTCTTTTACGTTGAAGCATTCGTTTGCAGTAACAGTTTGAATTTTTAGGTTTCACTCTGTTTTCTCCTATATTGACAGATGCAGTTAGAACTCTAAATCAAACACGGTTTGTGCTAGCTTCTTGAAACTTGACACAATACAGTAGTTCTACGTTCTATTTCTAAGGTTTGATTCCTCTTGATGTAGCCTTAACCAGATACTGGTGAATGACACATTCAATGAATGGCGTTGTTAGGCTGCCAAAACACTAGAGTCTCCTGAAATCTCAACATAAATTTTTGCTTCCGACCTTCATGATACTTTCAAGTAATGAGCAGTACACCAATCAAACTTGGAAGCCCAAGTTTCGTTCTCCTAGGTTGAAGCATTCGTTTGCAGTAACAGTTTGAATTTTTAGGTTTCACTCTGTTTTCTCCTATATTGACAGACGCAGTTCGAACTATATCAAACACGGTTTGTGCTAGCTTCTTGAATCTTGACACAATACATTAGTTCTACGTTCTATCTCTAAGGTTTGTTTCCTCTTGATGAAGCCTAAAGCAGGGACTGGCGAATAACACTTATAATGAAAAAAGTTGCCAAACTTCCAAAACACTAGAGTCTCCTGAAATCTCAATATATATCTTATCATCCAATCTTCATGATACTTTCAAGTAATGATCAGTACACCAATCCCACTTGGATGCTCAGTTTCGTTCTTTTACGTTGAAGCATTCTTTTGCAGTAAAAGTTTGAATTTTTAGGTTTCACTGTGTTTTCTCCTATATTGACAGATGCAGTTAGAACTCCAAATCAAACACGGTTTGTGCTAGCTTCTTGAAACTTGACACAATACATTAGTTCTACGTTCTAACTCTAAGGTTTGTTTCCTCTTGATGTAGCCTTAAGCAGATACTGGTGAATGACACATTCCTTGAAAGGCGTTGTTAGACTGCCAAAACACTAGACTCTCCTGAAATCTCAACATAAATTTTTGCTACCGACGTTCATGATACTTTCAAGTAATGAGCAGTACACCAATCAAACTTGGATGCCCACGTTTCGTTCTCCTAGGTTGAAGCATTCGTTTGCAGTAACAGTTTGAATTTTTAGGTTTCACTCTGTTTTCTACTATATTGACGGATGCGTTCGAACTCTAAATCAAACACGGTTTGTGCTAGCTTCTTCAAACTTGACACATTACATTAGTTCTACGTTCTATCTCTAAGGTTTGTTTCCTCTTGATGTAGCCTAAAGCAGGGACTGGCGAATAACACTCATATTGAAGGGGTTGCCAAACTTCCAAAACACTAGAGTCTCCTGAAATCTCAACATATATTTTTTCATCCAATCTTCATGATACTTTCAAGTAATGATCAGTACACCAATCCCACTTGGATGCTCAAGTTTCGTTCTTTTACGTTGAAGCATTCGTTTGCAGTAACAGTTTGAATTTTTAGGTTTCACTCTGTTTTCTCCTATATTGACAGATGCAGTTAGAACTCTAAATCAAACACGGTTTGTGCTAGCTTCTTGAAACTTGACACAATACAGTAGTTCTACGTTCTATTTCTAAGGTTTGATTCCTCTTGATGTAGCCTTAACCAGATACTGGTGAATGACACATTCAATGAAAGGCGTTGTTAGGCTGCCAAAACACTAGAGTCTCCTGAAATCTCAACATAAATTTTTGCTTCCGACCTTCACGATACTTTCAAGTAATGAGCAGTACACCAATCAAACTTGGATGCCCAACTTTCGTTCTCCTAGGTTGAAGCATTCGTTTGCAGTAACAGTTTGAATTTTTAGGTTTCACTCTGTTTTCTCCTATATTGACAGACGCAGTTCGAACTATATCAAACACGGTTTGTGCTAGCTTCTTGAAACTTGGCACAATACATTAGTTCTACGTTCTATCTCTAAGGTTTGTTTCCTCTTGATGTAGCCTAAAGCAGGGACTGGCGAATAACACTTATAATCAAAGGAGTTGCCAAACTTCCAAAACACTAGAGTCTCCTGAAATCTCAACATATATTTTTTCATCCAATCTTCATGATACTTTCAAGTAATGATCAGTACACCAATTCCACTTGGATGCTGAAGTTTCGTTCTTTTACGTTGAAGCATTCGTTTGCAGTAACAGTTTGAATTTTTAGGTTTCACTCTGTTTTCTCCTATATTGACAGATGCAGTTAGAACTCTAAATCAAACACGGTTTGTGCTAGCTTCTTGAAACTTGACACAATACAGTAGTTCTACGTTCTATCTCTAAGGTTTGTTTCCTCTTGATGTAGCCTTAAGCAGATACTGGTGAATGACACATTCCATGAAAGGCGTTGTTAGGCTGCCAAAACACTAGACTCTCCTGAAATCTCAACATAAATTTTTGCTACCGACCTTCATGATACTTTCAAGTAATGAGCAGTACACCTATCAAACTTGGATGCCCACGTTTCGTTCTCCTAGGTTGAAGCGTTCGTTTGCAGTAACAGTTTGAATTTTTAGGTTTCACTCTGTTTTCTACTATATTGACAGATGCGTTCGAACTCTAAATCAAACACGGTTTGTGCTAGCTTCTTGAAACTTGACACAATACATTAGTTCTACGTTCTATCTCTAAGGTTTGTTTCCTCTTGATGTAGCCTAAAGCCGGGACTGGCGAATAACACTCATATTGAAGGGGTTGCCAAACTTCCAAAACACTAGAGTCTCCTGAAATCTCAACATATATTTTTTCATCCAATCTTCATGATACTTTCAAGTAATGATCAGTACACCAATCCCACTTGGATGCTCAAGTTTCGTTCTTTTACGTTGAAGCATTCGTTTGCAGTAACAGTTTGAATTTTTAGGTTTCACTCTGTTTTCTAGTATATTGACAGATGCAGTTAGAACTCTAAATCAAACACGGTTTGTGCTAGCTTCTTGAAACTTGACACAATACATTAGTTCTACGATCTATCTCTAAGGTTTGTTTCCTCTTGATGTAGCCTAAAGCAGGGACTGGCGAATAACACTCACATTGAAGGGGTTGCCAAACTTCCAAAACACTAGAGTCTCCTGAAATCTAAACATATATTTTTTCATGCAGTCTTCATGATACTTTCAAGTAATGATCAGTACACCAATTCCACTTGGATGCTCAAGTTTCATTCTTTTACGTTGAAGCATTCGTTTGCAGTAACAGTTTGAATTTTTAGGTTTCACTCTGTTTTCTCCTATATTGACAGATGCAGTTAGAACTCTAAATCAAACACGGTTTGTGCTAGCTTCTTGAAACTTGACACAATACAGTAGATCTACGTTCTATCTCTAAGGTTTGTTTCCTCTTGATGTAGCCTTAAGCAGATACTGGTGAATGACACATTAAATGAAAGGCGTTGTTAGGCGGCCAAAACACTAGCGTCTCCTGAAATCTCAACATAAATTTTTGCTTCCGACCTTCATGATACTTTCAAGTAATGAGCAGTACACCAATCAACCTTGGATGCCCAAGTTTCGTTCTCCTAGGTTGAAGCATTCGTTTGCAGTAACAGTTTGAATTTTTAGGTTTCACTCTGTTTTCTCCTATATTGACAGATGCAGTTCGAACTATATCAAACACGGTTTGTGCTAGCTTTTTGAAACTTGACACAATACATTAGTTCTACCTTCTATCTCTAAGGTTTGTTTCCTCTTGATGTAGCCTAAAGCAGGGACTGGCGAATAACACTTATAATGAAAGGAGTTGCCAAACTTCCAAAACACTAGAGTCTCCTGAAATCTCAACATATATTTTTTCATCCAATCTTCATGATACTTTCAAGTAATGATCAGTAACCAATTCCACTTGGATGCTCAAGTTTCGTTCTTTTACGTTGAAGCATTCGTTTGCAGTAACAGTTTGAATTTTTAGGTTTCACTCTGTTTTCTCCTATATTGACAGATGCAGTTAGAACTCTAAATCAAACACGGTTTGTGCTAGCTTTTTGAAACTTGACACAATACAGTAGTTCTACGTTCTATCTCTAAGGTTTGTTTCCTCTTGATGTAGCCTTAAGCAGATACTGGTGAATGACACATTCCATGAAAGGCGTTGTTTGGCTGCCAAAACACTAGACTCTCCTGAAATCTCAACATAAATTTTTGCTACCGACCTTCATGATACTTTCAAGTAATGAGCAGTACACCAATCAAACTTGGATGCCCACGTTTCGTTCTCCTAGGTTGAAGCATTCGTTTGCAGTAACAGTTTGAATTTTTAGGTTTCACTCTGTTTTCTACTATATTGACGGATGTGTTCGAACTCTAAATCAAACACGGTTTGTGCTAGCTTCTTCAAACTTGACACAATACATTAGTTCTACGTTCTATCTCTAAGGTTTGTTTCCTCTTGATGTAGCCTAAAGCAGGGACTGGCGAATAACACTCATATTGAAGGGGTTGCCAAACTTCCAAAACACTAGAGTCTCCTGAAATCTCAACATATATTTTTTCATCCAATCTTCATGATACTTTCAAGTAATGATCAGTACACCAATTCCACTTGGATGCTCAAGTTTCGTACTTTTACGTTGAAGCATTCGTTTGCAGTAACAGTTTGAATTTTTAGGTTTCACTCTGTTTTCTCCTATATTGACAGATGCAGTTAGAACTCTAAATCAAACACGGTTTGTGCTAGCTTCTTGAAACTTGACACAATACAGTAGTTCTACGTTCTATCTCTAAGGTTTGTTTCCTCTTGATGTAGCCTTAAGCAGATACTGGTGAATGACACATTCCATGAAAGGCGTTGTTTGGCTGCCAAAACACTAGACTCTCCTGAAATCTCAACATAAATTTTTGCTACCGACCTTCATGATACTTTCAAGTAATGAGCAGTACACCAATCAAACTTGGATGCCCACGTTTCGTTCTCCTAGGTTGAAGCATTCGTTTGCAGTAACGGTTTGAATTTTTAGGTTTCACTCTGTTTTCTACTATATTGACGGATGCGTTCGAACTCTAAATCAAACACGGTTTGTGCTAGCTTCTTCAAACTTGACACAATACATTAGTTCTACGTTCTATCTCTAAGGTTTGTTTCCTCTTGATGTAGCCTAAAGCAGGGACTGGCGAATAACACTCATATTGAAGGGGTTGCCAAACTTCCAAAACACTAGAGTCTCCTGAAATCTCAACATATATTTTTTCATCCAATCTTCATGATACTTTCAAGTAATGATCAGTACACCAATCCCACTTGGATGCTCAAGTTTCGTTCCTTTACGTTGAAGCATTCGTTTGCAGTAACAGTTTGAATTTTTAGGTTTCACTCTGTTTTCTCCTATATTGACAGATGCAGTTAGAACTCTAAATCAAACACGGTTTGTGCTAGCTTCTTGAAACTTGACACAATACAGTAGTTCTACGTTCTGTTTCTAAGGTTTGATTCCTCTTGATGTAGCCTTAACCAGATACTGGTGAATGACACATTCAATGAATGGCGTTGTTAGGCTGCCAAAACACTAGAGTCTCCTGAAATCTCAACATAAATTTTTGCTTCCGACCTTCATGATACTTTCAAGTAATGAGCAGTACACCAATCAAACTTGGAAGCCCAAGTTTCGTTCTCCTAGGTTGAAGCATTCGTTTACAGTAACAGTTTGAATTTTTAGGTTTCACTCTGTTTTCTCCTATATTGACAGACGCAGTTCGAACTATATCAAACACGGTTTGTGCTAGCTTCTTGAATCTTGACACAATACATTAGTTCTACGTTCTATCTCTAAGGTTTGTTTCCTCTTGATGAAGCCTAAAGCAGGGACTGGCGAATAACACTTATAATGAAAAAAGTTGCCAAACTTCCAAAACACTAGAGTTACCTGAAATCTCAATATATATCTTATCATCCAATCTTCATGATACTTTCAAGTAATGATCAGTACACCAATCCCACTTGGATGCTCAGTTTCGTTCTTTTACGTTGAAGCATTCGTTTGCAGTAACAGTTTGAATTTTTAGGTTTCACTCTGTTTTCTCCTATATTGACAGATGCAGTTAGAACTCCAAATCAAACACGGTTTGTGCTAGCTTCTTGAAACTTGACACAATACATTAGTTCTACGTTCTATCTCTAAGGTTTGTTTCCTCTTGATGTAGCCTTAAGCAGATACTGGTGAATGACACATTCCATGAAAGGCGTTGTTAGGCTGCCAAAACACTAGACTCTCCTGAAATCTCAACATAAATTTTTGCTACCGACCTTCATGATACTTTCAAGTAATGAGCAGTACACCAATCAAACTTGGATGCCCACGTTTCGTTCTCCTAGGTTGAAGCATTCGTTTGCAGTAACAGTTTGAATTTTTAGGTTTCACTCTGTTTTCTACTATATTGACAGATGCGTTCGAACTCTAAATCAAACACGGTTTGTGCTAGCTTCTTGAAACATGACACAATACATTAGCTCTACGTTCTATCTCTAAGGTTTGTTTCCTCTTGATGTAGCCTAAAGCAGGGACTGGCGAATAACACTCATATTGATGGGGTTGCCAAACTACAAAACACTAGAGTCTTCTGAAATCTCAACATATATTTTTTCATCCAATCTTCATGATACTTTCAAGGAATGATCAGTACACCAATCCCACTTGGATGCTCAAGTTTCATTCTTTTACGTTGAAGCATTCGTTTGCAGTAACAGTTTGAATTTTTAGGTTTCACTCTGTTTTCTCCTATATTGACAGATGCAGTTAGAACTCTAAATCAAACACGGTTTGTGCTAGCTTCTTGAAACTTGACACAATACAGTAGTTCTACGTTCTATTTCTAAGGTTTGATTCCTCTTGATGTAGCCTTAACCAGATACTGGTGAATGACACATTCAATGAATGGCGTTGTTAGGCTGCCAAAACACTAAAGTCTCCTGAAATCTCAACATAAATTTTTGCTTCCGACCTTCATGATACTTTCAAGTAATGAGCAGTACACCAATCAAACTTGGAAGCCCAAGTTTCGTTCTCCTAGGTTGAAGCATTCGTTTACAGTAACAGTTTGAATTTTTAGGTTTCACTCTGTTTTCTCCTATATTGACAGACGCAGTTCGAACTATATCAAACACGGTTTGTGCTAGCTTCTTGAATCTTGACACAATACATTAGTTCTACGTTCTATCTCTAAGGTTTGTTTCCTCTTGATGAAGCCTAAAGCAGGGACTGGCGAATAACACTTATAATGAAAAAAGTTGCCAAACTTCCAAAACACTAGAGTCTCCTGAAATCTCAATATATATCTTATCATCCAATCTTCATGATACTTTCAAGTAATGATCAGTACACCAATCCCACTTGGATGCTCAGTTTCGTTCTTTTACGTTGAAGCATTCGTTTGCAGTAACAGTTTGAATTTTTAGGTTTCACTCTGTTTTCTCCTATATTGACATATGCAGTTAGAACTCCAAATCAAACACGGTTTGTGCTAGCTTCTTGAAACTTGACACAATACATTAGTTCTACGTTCTATCTCTAAGGTTTGTTTCCTCTTGATGTAGCCTTAAGCAGATACTGGTGAATGACACATTCCATGAAAGGCGTTGTTAGGCTGCCAAAACACTAGACTCTCCTGAAATCTCAACATAAATTTTTGCTACCGACCTTCATGATACTTTCAAGTAATGAGCAGTACACCAATCAAACTTGGATGCCCACGTTTCGTTCTCCTAGGTTGAAGCATTCGTTTGCAGTAACAGTTTGAATTTTTAGGTTTCACTCTGTTTTGTCCTATATTGACAGATGCAGTTAGAACTCTAAATCAAACACGGTTTGTGCTAGCTTCTTGAAACTTGACACAATACAGTAGTTCTACGTTCTATCTCTAAGGTTTGTTTCCTCTTGATGTAGCCTTAAGCAGATACTGGTGAATGACACATTCCATGAAAGGCGTTGTTAGGCTGCCAAAACACTAGAGTCTCCTGAAATCTCAACATAAATTTTTGCTACCGACCTTCATGATACTTTCAAGTAATGAGCAGTACACCTATCAAACTTGGATGCCCACGTTTCGTTCTCCTAGGTTGAAGCGTTCGTTTGCAGTAACAGTTTGA
>NW_027513940.1:0-114664 GCF_048772815.1 Callospermophilus lateralis
AGGCATTGTTAGGCTGCAAAAAAAACTACAGTCTCCAGAAATCACAACATATATTTTTTCTTCCGACCTTCATGATACTTTCAAGTAATGAGCAGTACACCAATTAAACTTGGATGGCCAAGTTTTGTTCTCCTAGGTTGAAGCATTCGTTTGCAGTAACAGTTTGAATTTTTAGGTTTCACACTGTTTTCTCCTATATTGACAGATGCATTTCGAACTCTAAATCAAACACTGTTTCTGCTAGCTTCTTGAAACTTGACACAATACAGTAGTTCTACGTTCTATCTCTAAGGTTTGTTTCCTCTTGATGTAGTCTTAAGCAAAGACTGGTCTATAACTCATTAAATGAAAGTCGTTGTTAGGTTGGCAAAAAACTACAGTCTCCTGTAATCTCAACATATATTTTTTCTTCCGACCTTCATGATACTTTCAAGTAATGAGCAGTACAAAAATCAAACTTGGATGCCCAAGTTTTGTTCTCCTAGGTTGAAGCATTCGTTTGCAGTAAGAGTTTGAATTTTTAGGTTTCACTCTGTTTTCTCCTATATTGACAGATGCAGTTTGAACTTTAAATCAAACACGGGTTCTGCTAGTTTCTTGAAACTTGACACAATACAGTAGTTCTACGTTCTATCTCTAAGGTTTGTTTCCTCTTGATGTAGCCTTAAGCAGAGACTGGAGAATAACTCATTCAATGAAAGGCGTTGTTAGGCTGCCAAAAAACTACAGTCTCCTGAAATCACAACATATATTTTTTCTTCCGACCTCCATGATACTTTCAAGTAATGAGCAGTACACCAATCAAACTTGGATGCTCTAGTTTCGTTCTTCTAGGTTGAAGCACTGGTTTGCAGTAACAGTTTGAATTTTTAGGATTCACTCTGTTTTCTCCTATATTGACAGATGCAGTACGAACTCTAAATCAACACGGTTTGTGCTAGCTTCTTGAAACTTGACACAATACAGTAGTTCTACGTTCTATCTCTAAGGTTTGTTTCCTCTTGATGTAGTCTTAAGCAAAGACTGGTGAATAACGATTCAATGAAAGGTGTTGTTAGGTTGGCAAAAAACTACAGTCTCCTGTAATCTCAACATATATTTTTTCTTCCGACCTTCATGATACTTTCAAGTAATGAGCAGTACACCAATCAAACTTGGATGCCCAAGTTTTGTTCTCCAAGGTTGAAGCATTCGTTTGCAGTAACAGTTTGAATTTTTAGGTTTCACTCTGTTTTCTCCTATATTGACAGATACAGTTCGAACTCTAAATCAAACACGCTTTGTGCTAGCTTCTTGAAACTTGACACAATACAGTAGTTCTACATTCTATCTCTAAGGTTTGTTTCTTCTTGATGTAGCCTTAAGCAGAGACTGGAGAATAACTCATTCAATGAAAGGCATTGTTAGGCTGCCAAAAAACTACAGTCTCCTGAAATCACAACATATATTTTTTCTTCCGACCTTCATGATACTTTAAAGAAATGAGCAGTACACCAATCAAACTTCGATGCCCAAATTTTGTTCTCCTAGGTTGAAGCATTCGTTTCCAGGAACAGTTTGAATTTTTAGGTTTCACTCTGTTTTCTCCTATATTGACAGATGCAGTTCGAATTCTAAATCAAACACAGTTTGTGCTAGCTTTTTGAAACTTGACAAAATACAGTAGTTCTATTTTCTATCTCTAAGTTTTGTTTCCTCTTGATGTAGCCTAATGCAGGGACTGCGAATAACACTTATATGGAAAGGGGTTGCCAAACTTCCAAACACTAGAGTCTCCTGAAATCTCAACATATATTTTTTCATCAAATCTTCATGATACATTCACGTAATGATCAGTACACCAATCCCACTTGGATGCCCACGTTTAGTTCTCCTAGATTGAAGCATTCGTTTCCAGGAACAGTTTGAATTTTTAGGTTTCACTCTGTTTTCTCCTATATTGACAGAGGCAGTTCGAACTCTAAATCAACACGGTTTGTGCTAGTTTCTTGAATCCTGACACAATACAGTAGTTCTACGTTCTATCTCTAAGGTTTGTTTCCTCTTGATTTAGCCTTAAGCAGAGACTGGAGAATAACTCATTCAATGAAAGGCGTTGTTAGGCTGCCAAAAAACTACAGTCTCCTGAAATCACAACATATATTTTTTCTTCTGACCTCCATGATACTTTCAAGTAATGAGCAGTACACCAATCAAACTTGGATGCCCTAGTTTCGTTCTTCTAGGTTGAAGCACTCGTTTGCAGTAACAGTTTGAATTTTTAGGTTTCACTCTGTTTTCTCCTAAATTGACAGATGCAGTTCGAACTCTAAATCAACACGGTTTGTGCTAGCTTCTTGAAACTTGACACAATACAGTCGTTCTACGTTCTATCTCTAAGGTTTGTTCCCTCTTGATGTAGCCTTAAGCAGAGACTGGAGAATAACTCATTCAATGAAAGGCGTTGTTAGGCTGCCAAAAAACTACAGTCTCCTGAAATCACAACATATATTTTTTCTTCCGACCTCCATGATACTTTCAAGTAATGAGCAGTACACCAATCAAACTTGGATGCCCTAGTTTCGTTCTTCTAGGTTGAAGCACTCGTTTGCAGTAACAGTTTGAATTTTTAGGATTCACTCTGTTTTCTCCTATATTGACAGATGCAGTACGAACTCTAAATCAACACGGTTTGTGCTAGCTTCTTGAAACTTGACACAATACAGTAGTTCTACGTTCTATCTCTAAGGTTTGTTTCCTCTTGATGTAGTCTTAAGCAAAGACTGGTGAATAACTCATTCAATGAAAGGTGTTGTTAGGTTGGCAAAAAACTACAGTCTCCTGTAATCTCAACATATATTTTTTCTTCCGACCTTCATGATACATTCAAGTAATGAGTAGTACACCAATAAAACTTGGATGCCCAAGTTTTGTTCTCCAAAGTTGAAGCATTCGTTTGCAGTAACAGTTTGAATTTTTAGGTTTCACTCTGTTTTCTCCTATATTGACAGATGCAGTTCGAAATCTAAATCAAACACGGTTTCTGCTAGCTTCTTGAAACTTGACACAATACAGTAGTTCTACGTTCTATCACTAAGGTTTCTTTCGTCTTGATGTAGCCTTAAGTAGAGACTGGAGAATAACTCATTCAATGAAAGGCATTGTTAGGCTGCAAAAAAACTACAGTCTCCAGAAATCACAACATATATTTTTTCTTCCGACCTTCATGATACTTTCAAGTAATGAGCAGTACACCAATTAAACTTGGATGGCCAAGTTTTGTTCTCCTAGGTTGAAGCATTCGTTTGCAGTAACAGTTTGAATTTTTAGGTTTCACACTGTTTTCTCCTATATTGACAGATGCATTTCGAACTCTAAATCAAACACTGTTTCTGCTAGCTTCTTGAAACTTGACACAATACAGTAGTTCTACGTTCTATCTCTAAGGTTTGTTTCCTCTTGATGTAGTCTTAAGCAAAGACTGGTCTATAACTCATTATGAAAGTCGTTGTTATGTTGGCAAAAAACTACAGTCTCCTGTAATCTCAACATATATTTTTTCTTCCGACCTTCATGATACTTTCAAGTAATGAGCAGTACACCAATCAAACTTGGATGCCCAAGTTTTGTTCTCCTAGTTTGAAGCATTTATTTGCAGTAACAGTTTGAATTTTTAGGTTTTACTCTGTTTTCTCCTATATTGACAGATGCAGTTCGAACTCTAAATCAAACACAGTTTCTGCTAGATTCTTGAAACTTGACACAATACAGTAGTTCTACGTTCTATCTCTAAGGTTTGTTTCGTCTTGATGTAGCCTTAAGCAGAGACTGGAGATTAACTCATTCAATGAAAGGCATTGTTAGGCTGCCAAAAAACTACAGTCTCCTGAAATCGCAACATATATTTTTTCTTCTGAACTTCATGATACTTTCAAGTAATGAGCAGTACACCAATCAAACTTGGATGCCCAAGTGTCGTTCTCTTAGATTGAAGCGTTCGTTTGCAGTAACAGTTTGAATTCTTAGGTTTCACTCTGTTTTCTCCTATATTGACAGATGCAGTTCGAACTCTAAATCAAACACAGTTTGTGCTAGCTTCTTGAAACCTGACACAATACAGTAGTTCTACGTTCTATCTCTAAGTTTTCTTTCCTCTTGATGTAGACTAATGCAGGGGCTGCGAATAACACTTATATGGAAAGGGGTTGCCAAACTTCCAAACACTAGAGTCTCCTGAAATCTCAACATATATTTTATCATCCAATCTTCATGATACATTCACATAATGATCAGTACACCAATCCCACTTGGATGCCAAAGTTTAGTTCTCCTAGATTGAAGCATTCGTTTCCAGGAACAGTTTGAATTTTTAGGTTTCACTCTGTTTTCTAATATAGTGACAGATGCAGTTCGAACTCTAAATCAACACGGTTTGTGCTAGCTTCTTGAAACTTGACACAATACAGTAGTTCTATGTTCTATCTCTAAGGATTGTTTCATCTTGATGTAGCCTTAAGCAGAGACTGGAGAATAACTCATTCAATGAAATGCGTGGTTAGGCTGCCAAAAAACTAGAGTCTCCTGAAATCACAACATATATTTTTTCTTCCGACCTTCATGATACTTTCAAGTAATGAGCAGTACACCAATCAAACGTGGATGCCCAAGTTTTGTTCTCCAAGGTTGAAGCATTCGTTTGCAGTAACAGTTTGAATTTTTAGGTTTCACTCTGTTTTCTCCTATATTGACAGATGCAGTTCGAACACTAAATCAAACACGGTTTGTGCTAGCTTCTTGAAACTTGACTCAATACTGTAGTTCTACGTTCTATCTCTAAGGTTTGTTTCCTCTTGATGTAGTCTTAAGCAAAGACTGGTCTATAACTCATTAAATGAAAGTCGTTGTTAGGTTGGCAAAAAACTACAGTCTCCTGTAATCTCAACATATATTTTTTCTTCCGACCTTCATGATACTTTCAAGTAATGAGCAGTTCACCAATCAAACTTGGATGCTCAAGTTTTGTTCTCCTAGTTTGAAGCATTTATTTGCAGTAACAGTTTGAATTTTTAGGTTTCACTCTGTTTTCTCCTATATTGACAGATGCAGTTCGAACTCTAAATCAAACACGGTTTCTGCTAGATTCTTGAAACTTGACACAATACAGTAGTTCTACGTTCTATCTCTAAGGTTTGTTTCGTCTTGATGTAGCCTTAAGCAGAGACTGGCGATTAACTCATTCAATGAAAGGCATTGTTAGGCTGCCAAAAAACTACAGTCTCCTGAAATCACAACATATATTTTTTCTTCCGAACTTCATGATACTTTCAAGTAATGAGCAGTACACCAATCAAACTTGGATGCCCAAGTTTCGTTCTCCTAGGTTGAAGCATTCGTTTGCAGTAACAGTTTGAATTTTTAGGTTTCACTCTGTTTTCTCCTATATTGACAGATGCAGTTCGAACTCTAAATCAAACACAGTTTGTGCTAGCTTCTTGAAACTTGACACAATACAGTAGTTCTACGTTCTATCTCTAAGTTTTGTTTCCTCTTGATGTAGCCTAATGCAGGGATTGTGAATAACACTTATATGGAAAGGGGTTGCCAAACTTCCAAACACTAGAGTCTCCTGAAATCTTAACATATATTTTTTCATCCAATCTTCATGATACATTCACGTAATGATCAGTACACCAATCCCACGTGGATGCCCAAGTTTAGTTCTCCTAGATTGAAGCATTCGTTTCCAGGAAGTTTGAATTTTTAGGTTTCACTCTGTTTTCTAACATAGTGACAGATGCAGTTCGAACTCTAAATCAACACGGTTTGTGCTAGCTTCTTGAAACTTGACACAATACAGTCGTTCTACGTTCTATCTCTAAGGTTTGTTTCCTCTTGATGTAGCCTTAAGCAGAGACTGGAGAAAAACTCATTCAATGAAAGGCGTTGTTAGGCTGCCAAAAAACTACAGTCTCCTGAAATCACAACATATATTTTTTCTTCCGACCTCCATGATACTTTCAAGTAATGAGCAGTACACCAATCAAACTTGGATGCCCTAGTTTCGTTCTTCTAGGTTGAAGCACTGGTTTGCAGTAACAGTTTGAATTTTTAGGATTCACTCTGTTTTCTCCTATATTGACAGATGCAGTACGAACTCTAAATCAACACGGTTTGTGCTAGCTTCTTGAAACTTGACACAATACAGTAGTTGTACGTTCTATCTCTAAGGTTTGTTTCCTCTTGATGTAGTCTTAAGCAAAGACTGGTGAATAACTCATTCAATGAAAGGTGTTGTTAGGTTGGCAAAAAACTACAGTCTCCTGTAATCTCAACATATATTTTTTCTTCCGACCTTCATGATACTTTCAAGTAATGAGTAGTACACCAATCAAACTTGGATGCCCAAGTTTTGTTCTCCAAGGATGAAGCATTCGTTTGCAGTAACAGTTTGAATTTTTAGGTTTCACTCTGTTTTCTCCTATATTGACAGATGCAGTTCGAAATCTAAATCAAACACGGTTTGTGCTAGCTTCTTGCAACTTGACACAATACAGTAGTTCTACGTTCTATCTCTAAGGTTTGTTTCGTCTTGATGTAGCCTTAACTAGAGACTGGAGAATAACTGATTCAATTAAAGGCATTGTTAGGCTGCAAAAAACTACAGTCTCCAGAAATCACAACATATATTTTTTCTTCCGACCTTCATGATACTTTCAAGTAATGAGCAGTACACCAATCAAACTTGGATGGCCAAGTTCCGTTCTCCTAGGTTGAAGCATTCGTTTGCATTAACACTTTGAATTTTTAGGTTTCACTCTGTTTTCTCCTATATTGACAGATGCAGTTCGAACTCTAAATCAAACACGGTTTCTGGTAGCTTCTTGAAACTTGACACAATACAGTAGTTCTACGTTCTATCTCTAAGGTTTGTTTCCTCTTGATGTAGTCTTAAGCAAAGACTGGTCTATAACTCATTAAATGAAAGTCGTTGTTAGGTTGGCAAAAAACTACAGTCTCCTGTAATCTCAACATATATTTTTTCTTCCGACCTTCATGATACTTTCAAGTAATGAGCAGTACACCAATCAAACTTGGATGCCCAAGTTTTGTTCTCCTAGTTTGAAGCATTTATTTGCAGTAACAGTTTGAATTTTTAGGTTTTACTCTGTTTTCTCCTATATTGACAGATGCAGTTCGAACTCTAAATCAAACACAGTTTCTGCTAGATTCTTGAAACTTGACACAATACAGTAGTTCTACGTTCTATCTCTAAGGTTTGTTTCCTCTTGATGTAGTCTTAAGCAAAGACTGGTCTATAACTCATTAAATGAAAGTCGTTGTTAGGTTGGCAAAAAACTACAGTCTCCTGTAATCTCAACATATATTTTTTCTTCCGAACTTCATGATACTTTCAAGTAATGAGCAGTACACCAATCAAACTTGGATGCTCAAGTTTTGTTCTCCTAGTTTGAAGCATTTATTTGCAGTAACAGTTTGAATTTTTAGGTTTCACTCTGTTTTCTCCTATATTGACAGATGCAGTTCGAACTCTAAATCAAACACGGTTTCTGCTAGATTCTTGAAACTTGACACAATACAGTAGTTCTACGTTCTATCTCTAAGGTTTGTTTCGTCTTGATGTAGCCTTAAGCAGAGACTGGGGATTAACTCATTCAATGAAAGGCATTGTTAGGCTGCCAAAAAACTACAGTCTCCTGAAATCACAACATATATTTTTTCTTCCGAACTTCATGATACTTTCAAGTAATGAGCAGTACACCAATCAAACTTGGATGCCCAAGTTTCGTTCTCCTAGGTTGAAGCATTCGTTTGCAGTAACAGTTTGAATTTTTAGGTTTCACTCTGTTTTCTCCTATATTGACAGATGCAGTTCGAACTCTAAATCAAACACAGTTTGTGCTAGCTTCTTGAAACTTGACACAATACAGTAGTTCTATGTTCTATCTCTAAGTTTTGTTTCCTCTTGATGTAGCCTAATGCAGGGATTGTGAATAACACTTATATGGAAAGGGGTTGCCAAACTTCCAAACACTAGAGTCTCCTGAAATCTTAACATATATTTTTTCATCCAATCTTCATGATACATTCACGTAATGATCAGTACACCAATCCCACGTGGATGCCCAAGTTTAGTTCTCCTAGATTGAAGCATTCGTTTCCAGGAACAGTTTGAATTTTTAGGTTTCACTCTGTTTTCTAACATAGTGACAGATGCAGTTCGAACTCTAAATCAACACGGTTTGTGCTAGCTTCTTGAAACTTGACACAATACAGTCGTTCTACGTTCTATCTCTAAGGTTTGTTTCCTCTTGATGTAGCCTTAAGCAGAGACTGGAGAATAACTCATTCAATGAAAGGCGTTGTTAGGCTGCCAAAAAACTACAGTCTCCTGAAATCACAACATATATTTTTTCTTCTGACCTCCATGATACTTTCAAGTAATGAGCAGTACACCAATCAAACTTGGATGCCCTAGTTTCGTTCTTCTAGGTTGAAGCACTCGTTTGCAGTAACAGTTTGAATTTTTAGGTTTCACTCTGTTTTCTCCTATATTGACAGATGCAGTTCGAACTCTAAATCAAACACGGTTTCTGCTAGTTTCTTGAAACTTGACACAATACAGTAGTTCTACGTTCTATCTCTAAGGTTTGTTTCCTCTTGATGTAGTCTTAAGCAAAGACTGGTCTATAACTCATTAAATGAAAGTCGTTGTTAGGTTGGCAAAAAACTACAGTCTCCTGTAATCTCAACATATATTTTTTCTTCCGACCTTCATGATACTTTCAAGTAATGAGCAGTACACCAATCAAACTTGGATGCTCAAGTTTTGTTCTCCTAGTTTGAAGCATTTATTTGCAGTAACAGTTTGAATTTTTAGGTTTCACTCTGTTTTCTCCTATATTTACAGATGAAGAACGAACTAAAAATCAACACGGTTTGTGCTAGCTTCTTGAAACTTGACACAATACAGTAGTTCTACGTTCTATCTCTAAGGTTTTTTCCTCTTGATGTAGCCTTAAGCAGAGACTGGAGAATAACTCATTCAAGGAAATGCGTTGTTAGGCTGCCAAAAAACTACAGTCTCCTGAAATCACAACATATATTTTTTCATCCGACCTTCATGATACTTTCAAGTAATGAGCAGTAGTCCAATCAAACTTGGATGCCCAAGTTTCGTTCTCCTAGGTTGAAGCATTCGTTTGCAGTAACAGTTTGAATTTTTAGGTTTCACTCTGTTTTCTCCTATATTGACAGATGCAATTAGATCTCTAAATCAAACACAGTTTGTGCTAGCTTCTTGAAACTTGACACAATACAGTAGTTCTACGTTCTATCTCTAAGTTTTGTTTCCTCTTGATGTAGCCTAATGCAGGGACTGCGAATAACACTTATATGGAAAGGGGTTGCTAAACTTCCAAACACTAGAGTCTCCTGAAATCTCAACATATATTTTTTCATCCAATCTTCATGATACATTCACGTAATGATCAGTACACCAATCGCACTTGGATGCCCAAGTTTAGTTCTCCTAGATTGAAGCATTCGTTTCCAGGAACAGTTTGAATTTTTAGGTTTCACTCTGTTTTCTACTATATTGACAGATGCAGTTCAAACTCTAAATCAACACGGTTTGTGCTAGCTTCTTGAAACTTGACACAATACAGTAGTTCTACGTTCTATCTCTCAGGTTTGTTTCGTCTTGATGTAACCTTAAGCAAAGACTGGCGAATAACTCATTCAATGAAATGCGTTGTTAGGTTGCCAAAAAACTACAGTCTCCTGATATCACAACATATATTTTTTCTTCCGACCTTCATGATACTTTCAAGTAATGAGCAGTACACCAATCAAACTTGGATGCCCTAGTTTCGTTCTTCTAGGTTGAAGCATTCTTTTGCAGTAACAGTTTGAATTTTTAGGTTTCACTCTGTTTTCTCCTATATTGACAGATGCAGTTCTAACTCTAAATCAACTAGGTTTGTGCTAGCTTCTTGAAACTTGACACAATACGGTAGTTCTACGTTCTATCTCTAAGGTTTGTTTCCTCTTGATGTAGTCTTAAGCAAAGACTGGTGAATAACTCATTCAGTGAAAGGCGTTGTTAGGTTGGCAAAAAACTACAGTCTCCTGTAATCTCAACATATATTTTTTCTTCCGACCTTCATGATACTTTCACATAATGAGCAGTACACCAATCAAACTTGGATGCCCAAGTTTTGTTCTCCTAGGTTGAAGCATTCGTTTGCAGTAACAGTTTGAATTTTTAGGTTTCACTCTGTTTTCTCCTATATTGACAGATGCAGTTCGAACTCTAAATCAAACACGGTTTCTGCTAGCTTCTTGAACCTTGACACAATACAGTAGTTCTACGTTCTATCTCTAAGGTTTGTTTCCTCTTGATGTAGCATTAAGCAGAGACTGGAGAATAACTCATTCAATGAAAGGCATTGTTAGGCTGCCAAAAAACTACAGTCTCCTGAAATCACAGCATATATTTTTTCTTCCGACCTTCATGATACTTTCAAGTAATGAGCAGTACACCAATCAAACTTGGATGCCCTAGTTTCGTTCTTCTAGGTTGAAGCATTCGTTTGAAGTAACAGATTGAATTTTTAGGTTTCACTCTGTTTTCTCCTATATTGACAGATGCAGTTCGAACTCTAAATCAACACGGTTTGTGCTAGCTTCTTGAAACTTGACACATACAGTAGTTCTACGTTCTATCTCTAAGTTTTGTTTCCTCTTGATGTAGCCTAATGCATTGACTGCAAATAACACTTATATGGAAAGGGGTTGCCAAACTTCCAAACACTAGAGTCTCCTGAAATCTCAACATATATTTTTTCATCCAATCTTCATGATACATTCACGTAATGATCAGTACACCAATCCCACTTGGATGCCCAAGTTTAGTTCTCCTAAATTGAAGCATTCGTTTCTAGGAACAGTTTGAATTTTAGGTTTCACTCTGTTTTCTCCTATATTAACAGATGCAGTTCGAACTCTAAATCAAACACAGTTTGTGCTAGCTTCTTGAAACTTGACACAATACAGTAGTTCTACGTTCTATCTCTAAGTTTTGTTTCGTCTTGATGTAACCTAATGCAGGGACTGCGAATAACACTTATATGGAAAGGGTTTGCCAAACTTCCAAACACTAGAGTCTTCTGAAATGTCAACATATATTTTTTCATCCAATCTTCATGATACATTCACGTAATTATCAGTACAGAAATCCCACTTGGATGCCCAAGTTTAGTTCTCCTAGATTGAAGCATTCGGTTCCAGGAACAGTTTGAATTTTTAGGTTTCACTCTGTTTTCTCCTATATTGACAGATGCTGTTCGAACTCTAAATAAACACGGTTTGTGCTAGCTTCTTGAAACTTGACACAATACAGTAGTTCTACGTTCTATCTCTAAGTTTTGTTTCCTCTTGATGTAGCCTAATGCAGGGACTCCGAATAACACTTATATAGAAAGGGGTTGCCAAACTTCCAAACACAGGAGTCTCCTGAAATCTCAAGATATATTTTTTCATCCAATCTTCATGATACATTCACGTAATGATCAGTACACCAATCCCACTTGGATGCCCAAGTTTAGTTCTCCTAAATTGAAGCATTCGTTTCTAGGAACAGTTTGAATTTTTAGGTTTCACTCTGTTTTCTCCTATATTGACAGATGCAGTTCGAACTCTAAATCAACACGGTTTGTGCTAGCTTCTTGAAACTTGACACAATACAGTAGTTCTACGTTCTATCTCTAAGGTTTGTTTCGTCTTGATGTAACCTTAAGCAAAGACTGGCGAATAACTCATTCAATGAAATGCGTTGTCAGGTTGCCAAAAAACTACAGTCTCCTGTAATCTCAACATATATTTTTTCTTCCGACCTTCATGATACTTTCTCGTAATGAGCAGTACACCAATCAAACTTGGATGCCCAAGTTTTGTTCTCCTAAGTGGAAGCATTCGTTTGCAGTAACAGTTTGAATTTTTAGGTTTCACTCTGTTTTCTCCTATATTGACAGATGCAGTTTGAACTCTAAATCAAACACGGTTTCTGCTAGCTTCTTGAACCTTGACACAATACAGTAGTTCTACGTTCTATTTCTAAGGTTTGTTTCGTCTTGATGTAGCCTTAAGCAGAGACTGGAGAATAACTCATTCAATGAAATGCATTGTTAGGCTGCCAAAAAACTAGAGTCTCCTGAAATCACAACATATATTTTTTCTTCCGACCTTCATGATACTTTCAAGTAATGAGAAGTACACCAATCAAACTTGGATGCCCAAGTTTCGTTCTCCTAGGTTGAAGCATTCGTTTGCAGTAACAGTTTGAATTTTTAGGTTTCACTCTGTTTTCTCCTATATTAACAGATGCAGTTCGAACTCTAAATCAAACACAGTTTGTGCTAGCTTCTTGAAACTTGACACAATACAGTAGTTCTACGTTCTATCTCTAAGTTTTCTTTCATCTTGATGTAGCCTAATGCAGGGACTGCGAATAACACTTATATGGAAAGGGTTTGCCAAACTTCCAAACACTAGAGTCTTCTGAAATGTCAACATATATTTTTTCATCCAATCTTCATGATACATTCACGTAATTATCAGTACAGAAATCCCACTTGGATGCCCAAGTTTAGTTCTCCTAGATTGAAGCATTCGGGTCCAGGAACAGTTTGAATTTTTAGGTTTCACTCTGTTTTCTCCTATATTGACAGATGCTGTTCGAACTCTAAATCAACACGGTTTGTGCTAGCTTCTTGAAACTTGACACAATACAGTAGTTCTACGTTCTATCTCTAAGTTTTGTTTCCTCTTGATGTAGCCTAATGCAGGGACTCCGAATAACACTTATATGGAAAGGGGTTGCCAAACTTCCAAACACTAGAGTCTCCTGAAATCTCAACATATATTTTTTCACCCAATCTTCATGATATATTCATGTAATGATCAGTACACCAATCCCACTTGGATGCCCAAGTTTAGTTCTCCTAGATTGAAGCATTCCTTTCCAGGAACAGTTTAAATTTTTAGGTTTCACTCTGTTTTCTCCTATATTGACAGATGCAGTACGAATTCTAAATCAACACGGTTTGTGCTAGCCTCTTGAAACTTGACAAAATACAGTAGTTCTACGTTCTATCTCTAAGGATTGTTTCTTCTTGATGTAGCCTTAAGCAGAGACTGGAGAATAACTCATTCAATGAAAGGCGTTGTTAGGCTGCCAAAAAACTACAGTCTCCTGAAATCACAACATATATTTTTTCTTTCGACCTTCATGATACTTTCACGTAATGAGCAGTACACCAATCAAACTTGGATGCCCTAGTTTCGTTCTTCTAGGTTGAAGCATTCGTTTGCAGTCACAGTTTGAATTTTTAGGTTTCACTCTTTTTTCTCCTATATTGACAGATGCAGTTCGAACTCTAAATCAACACGGTTTGTGCTAGCTTCTTGAAACTTGACACAATACAGTAGTTCTACGTTCTATCTCTCAGGTTTGTTTCCTCTTGATGTAGCCTTAAGCAGAGACTGGAGAATAACTCATTCAATGAAAGGCGTTGTTAGGCTGCCAAAAAACTACAGTCTCCTGAAATCACAACATATATTTTTTATTCCAACCTTCATGATACTTTCAAGTAATGAGCAGTACACCAATCAAACTTGAATGCCCAAGTTTCGTTCTCCTAGGTTGAAGCATTCGTTTGCAGTAACAGTTTGAAATTTTAGGTTTCATTCTGTTTTCTCCTATATTGACAGACACAGTTCGATCTCTAAATCAAACACAGATTGTGCTAGCTTCTTGAAACTTGACACAATACAGTAGTTCTACCTTCGATCTCTAAGTTTTTTTCCTCTTGATGTAGCCTAATGCAGGGACTGCGAATAACACTTATATGGAAAGGGGTTGTCAAACTTCCAAACACTAGAGTCTCCTGAAATCTCAACATATATTTTTTCATCCAATCTTCATGATACATTCACGTAATGATCAGTACACCAATCCCACTTGGATGCCCAAGTTTAGTTCTCCTAGATTGAAGCATTCATTTCCAGAAACAGTTTGAATTTTTAGGTTTCACTCTGTTTTCTCCTATATTGACAGATGCAGTACGAACTCTAAATCAAAACGGTTTGTGCTGGCTTCTTGAAACTAGACACAATACAGTAGTTCTACGTTCTATCTCTAAGGTTTGTTTCCTCTTGATGTAGCCTTAAGCAGAGACTGGAGAATAACTCATTCAATGAAAGGCGTTGTTAGGCTGCCAAAAAACTACAGTCTCCTGAAATCACAACATATATTTTTTCTTCCGATCTTCATGATACTTTCAAGTAATGAGCAGTACACCAGTCAAACTTGGATGCTATAGTTTCGTTCTTCTAGGTTGAAGCATTCGTTTGCAGTAACAGTTTGAATTTTTAGGTTTCACTCTTTTTTCTCCTATATTGACAGATGCAGTTCGAACTCTAAATCAACACGGTTTTTGCTAGCTTCTTGAAACTTGACACAATACAGTAGTTCTAAGTTCTAACTCTCAGGTTTGTTTCCTCTTGATGTAGCCTTAAGCAGAGACTGGAGAATAACTCATTCAATGAAAGGCGGTGTTAGGCTGCCAAAAAACTACAGTCTCCTGAAATCACAACATATATTTTTTTCTTTCAACCTTCAAGATACTTTGAAGAAATGAGCAGTACACCAATCAAACTTGGATGCCCAAGTTTCGTTCTCCTAGGTTGAAGCATTCGTTTGCAGTAACAATTTGAATTTTTAGGTTTCACTCTGTTTTCTCTTATATTGACAGATGCAGTTCGATCTCTAAATCAAACACAGTTTGTGCTAGCTTCTTGAAACTTGACACAATACAGTAGCTCTACGTTCTATCTATAAGTTTTGTTTCCTCTTGATGTAGCCTAATGCAGGGACTGCGAATAACACTTATATGGAAAGGGGTTGCCAAACTTCCAAACACTAGAGTCTCCTGAAATCTCAACATATATTTTTTCATCCAATCTTCAGGATACATTCACGTAATGATCAGTACACCAATTCCACTTGGATGCCCAAGTTTAGTTCTCCTAGATTGAAGCATTCTTTTGCAGGAACAGTTTGAATTTTTAGGTTTCACTCTGTTTTCTCCTATATTGACAGATGCAGTTAGAACTCTAAATCAAACTCGGTTTGTGCTAACTTCTTGAAACTTGACACAATAAAGTAGTTCTATGTTCTATTTCTAAGGTTTGTTTCCTCTTGATGTATCCTTAAGCAAAGACGGGCGAATAACACTTTCAATGAAAGGCGTTGTTAAGCTTCCAAAAAACTACCATCTCCTGAAATCTCAACATATATTTTTTCATCCGACTTTCATGATACTTTCAAATAATAAGCAGTACACCACTCAAACTTGGATGCCCAAGTTTCGTTCTCCTAGATTGAAGCATTCGTTTGCAGGAACAGTTTGAATTTTTAGGTTTCACTCTGTTTTCTCCTATATTGACAGAAGCAGTTCGAACTCTAAATCAAACACGGTTTGTGCTAGCTTCTTGAAACTTGACACAATAGAGTAGTTCTACCTTCTATCTCTAAGGTTTGTTTCGTCTTGATGTAGCCTTAAGCAGAGACTGGAGAATAACTCATTCAATGAAAGGCGTTGTTAGGCTGCCAAGAAACGACAGTCTCCTGAAATCACAACATATATTTTTTCTTCCGTACTTCATGATACTTTCAAGTAATGAGCAGTACACCAATCAAACTTGGATGTCCAAGTTTCATTCTCCTAGGTTGAAGCATTCGTTTGCAGTAACAGTTTGAATTTTTAGGTTTCACTCTGTTTTTTCCTATATTGACAGATGCAGTTAGAACTCTAAATCAAACACGGTCTGTGCTAGCTTCTTGAAACTTGGCACAATAAAGTAGTTCTACTTTCTATCCCTAAGGTTTGCTTCCTCTTGATGTAGCCTAAAGCAGGGACTGGCGAATAACACTTATACTGAAAGGGGTTGCCAAACTTCCAAAAACTAGAGTCTAATGAAATCTCAACATATATTTTTTCTTCCAATCTTCATGATACTCTCAAGTAATGATCAGTACACCAATCCCACTTGGATGCTCAAGTTTCGTTCTACCTTGAAACATTCGTTTGCAGTAATTGTTTGAATTTTTAGGTTTCACTCTGTTTTCTCCTGTATTGACAAATATAGTTCAAACTCTAAATCAAACAAGGTTTGTGCCAGCTTCTTGAAACTTGACAAAATAAAGTAGTTCTACGTTCTATCTCTAAGGTTTGCTTCCTCTTGATGTAGCCTAAAGCAGGGACTGGCGAATAACACTTATATTAAAAGGGGTTGCCAAACTTTCAAAAACTAGAGTCTCCTGAAATCTCAACATATATCTTTTCATCCAATCTTCATGATACTCTCAAGTAAAGATCAGTACACCAATCCCACTTGGATGCTCAAGTTTCGTTCTCCTACCTTGAAGCATTCGTTTGCAGTAACAGTTTGAATTTTTAGGTTTCACTCTGTTTTCTCCTATATTGACAAATATAGTTCAAACTCTAAATCAAACAAGGTTTGTGCTAGCTTCTTGAAACTTGACAAAATAAAGTAGTTCTACGTTCTATCTCTAAGGTTTGCTTCCTCTTGATGTAGCCTAAAGCAGGGACTGGCGAATAACACTTATATTGAAAGGGGTTGAAAACTTCCAAAAACTAGAGTCTCCTGAAATCTCAACATATATTTTTTCATCCAATCTTCAGGATACATTCAGGTAATGATCAGTACACCAATCCCACTAGGATGCCCAAGTTTAGTTCTCCTAGATTGAAGCATTCGTTTGCAGGAACAGTTTGAATTTTTAGGTTTCACTCTGTTTTCTCCTATATTGACAGATGCAGTTAGAACTCTAAATCAAACACGGTTTCTGCTAGCTTCTTGGAACTTGACACAATAAAGTAGTTCTACGTTCTATCCCTAAGGTTTTTTTCCTCTTGATGTAGCCTTAAGCAGAGACTGGCGAATAACACTTTCAATGAAAGCCTTTGTTAAGCTTCCAAAAAACAACCCTCTCCTGAAATCTCAATATATATTTTTTCATCCGACCTTCATGATACATTCAAGTAATAAGCAGTACACCACTCAAACTTGGATGCCCAAGTTTCGTTAGGTTGAAGCATTCGTTTGCAGGAACAGTTTGAATTTTTAGGTTTCACTCTGTTTTCTCCTATATTGAAAGATGCAGTTCGAACTCTAAATCAACACGGTTTGTGCTAGCTTCTTGAAACTTGACACAATACAGTAGTTCTACGTTCTATCTCTAAGGTTTGTTTCGTCTTGATGTAGCCTTAAGGAGACTGGAGAATAACTCATTCAATGAAAGGCATTGTTAGGCTGCCAAAAAACTACAGTCTCCTGAAATCACAACATATATTTTTTCTTCCGAACTTCATGATACTTTCAAGTAATGAGCAGTACACCAATCAAACTTGGATGCCCAAGTTTCGTTCTCCTAGGTTGAAGCATTCGTTTGCAGTAACAGTTTGAATTTTTAGGTTTCACTCTGTTTTCTCCTATATTGACAGATGCAGTTCGAACTCTAAATCAAAGACAGTTTGTGCTAGCTTCTTGAAACTTGACAAAAAACAGTAGTTCTATGTTCTATCTCTAAGTTTTGTTTCCTCTTGATGTAGCCTAATGCATCGAGTGCGAATAACACTTATATGGAAAGGGGTTGCCAAACTTCCAACCACTAGACTCTCCTGAAATCTCAACATATATTTTTTCATCCAATCTTCAGGACACATTCACGTAATGATCAGTACACCAATCCCACTTGGATGCCCAAGTTTAGTTCTCCTAGATTGAAGCATTCGTTTCCAGGAACAGTTTGAATTTTTAGGTTTCACTCTGTTTTCTCCAATATTGACAGATGCAGTTCGAACTCTAAATCAACACGGTTTGTGCTAGCTTCTTGAATCTTGACACAATACAGTAGTTCTACGTTCTTTTTCTAAGGTTTGTTTCCTCTTGATGTAGCCTTAAGCAAAGACTGGCGAATAACTCATTCAATGAAATGCGTTGTTAGGTTGCCAAAAAACTACAGTCTCCTGTAATCTCAACATATATTTTTTCTTCCGACCTTCATGTTTCTTTCAAGTAATGAGCAGTACACCAATCAAACTTGGATGCCCTAGTTTCTTTCTTCTAGGTTGAAGCATTCGTTTGCCAAAACAGTTTGAATTTTTAGGTTTCACTCTGTTTTCTCCAATATTGACAGATGCAGTTCGAACGCTAAATCAACACGGTTTGTGCTAGCTTTTTGAAACTTGACACAATACAGTGGTTCTATGTTCTATCTCTAAGTTTTGTTTCGTCTTGATGTAGCGTAATGCAGGGACTGCGAATAACACTTATATTGAAAAGGGTTGCCAAACTTCCAAAAACTAGAGACTCCTGAAATCTCAACATATATTTTTTCATCCAATCTTCAGGATATATTCACGTAATGATCATACACCAATCCCACTTGGATGCCCAAGTTTAGTTCTCCTAGATTGAAGCATTCGTTTGCAGGAACAGTTTGAATTTTTAGGTTTCACTCTGTTTTCTCCTATATTGACAGATGCAGTTAGAACTCTAAATCAACCACGGTTTCTGCTAGCTTCTTGAAACTTGACACAATAAAGTAGTTCTACGTTCTATCCCTAAGGTTTGTTTCCTCTTGATGTAGCGTTAAGCAGAGACTGGTGAATAACACTTTCAATGAAAGGCGTTGTTAAGCTTCCAAAAAACTACCATCTCCTGAAATCTCAACATATATTTTTTCATCCGACCCTCATGATACTTTCAAGTAATAAGCAGTACACCATTCAAACTTGGATGCCCACGTTTCGTTCTCCTAGGTTGAAGCATTCGTTTGCAGGAAGAGTTTGAATCTTTAGGTTTCACTCTGTTTTCCCCTATATTGACAGATGCAGTTCGAACTCTAAATCAACACGGTTTCTGCTAGCTTCTTGAAACTTGACACAATACAGTAGTTCTACTTTTTTACTCTAAGTTTTGTTTCCTCTGGATGTAGCCTTAAGCAAAGACTGGCGAATAACTCATTCAATGAAATGCTTTGTTAGGTTGCCAAAAAACTACAGTCTCCTGTAATCTCAACATACATTATTTCTTCCGACCTTCATGATACTTTCAAGTAATGAGCAGTACACCAATCAAACTTGGATGCCCTAGTTTCTTTCTTCTAGGTTGAAGCATTCGTTTGCAATAACAGTTTGAATTTTTAGGTTTCACTCTGTTTTCTACTATATTGACAGATGCAGTTAGAACTCTAAATCAACACGGTTTGTGCTAGCTTCTTGAAACTTGACACAATACAGTAGTTCTACGTTGTATCTCTAAGTTTTGTTTCGTCTTGATTTAGCGTAATGCAGGGACTGCGAATAACACTTATATGGAAAGGGGTTGCCAAACTTCCAAACACTAGAGTCACCTGCAATCTGAACATATATTTTTTCATCCAATCCTCATGATACATTCACGTAATGATCACTACACCAATTTCACTTGGATGCCCATTTTCAGTTCTCCTAGATTGAAGCATTCGTTTCCAGGAACAGTTTGAATTTTTAGGTTTCACTCTGTTTTCTCCTGTATTGACAAATATAGTTCAAACTCTAAATCAAACAAGGTTTGTGCTAGCTTCTTGAAACTTGACACAATACAGTAGTTCTACGTTCTATCTCTAAGGTTTGCTTCCTCTTGATGTAGCCTAAAGCAGGGACTGGCGAATAACACTTATATTGAAAGGGGTTGCCAAACTTCCAAAAACTAGAGACTAATGTAATCTCAACATATATTTTTTCATCCAATCTTCAGGATACATTCACATAATGATCATACACCAATCCCACTTGGATGCCCAAGTTTAGTTCTCCTAGATTGAAGCATTCGTTTGCAGGAACAGTTTGAATTTTTAGGTTTCACTCTGTTTTCTCCTATATTGACAGATGCAGTTAGAACTCTAAATCAACCACGGTTTCTGCTAGCTTCTTGAAACTTCACACAATAAAGTAGTTCTACGTTCTATCCCTAAGGTTTGTTTCCTCTTGATGTAGCCTTAAGCAGAGACTGGAGAATAACACTTTCAATGAAAGGCGTTGTTAAGCTTCCAAAAAACTACCATCTTCTGAAATCTGAACATATATTTTTTCATCCGACCTTCATGATACTTTCAAGTAATAAGCAGTACACCATTCAAACTTGGATGCCCAAGTTTCGTTCTCCTAGGTTGAAGCATTCGTTTGCAGGAACAGTTTGAATCTTTAGGTTTCACTCTGTTTTCTCCTATATTGACAGATGCAGTTCGAACTCTAAATCAACACGGTTTGTGCTAGCTTCTTGAAACTTGACACAATACAGTAGTTCTACCTTCTATCTCTAAGGTTTGTTTCCTCTTGATGTAGCCTTAAGCAAAGACTGGCGAATAACTCATTCAATGAACTGCGTTGTTAGGTTGCCAAAAAACTACAGTCTCCTGAAATCACAAACATATATTTTTTCTTCCGACCTTCATGATACTTGCAAGTAATGAGCAGTACACCAATCAAACTTGGATGCCCAAGTTTCATTCTCCTTGGTTGAAGAATTCGTTTGCAGTAACAGTTTGAAATTTTAGGTTTCACTCTGTTTTCTCCTATGTTGAGAAATGCAGTTCGAACTCTAAATCAAACACCGTTTGTGCTAGCTTCTTGAACCCTGACACAATACAGTAGTTCTACGTTCTATCTCTAAGGTTTGTTTCCTCTTGATGTAGCCTTAAGCAAAGACTGGTGAATAACTCATTCAATGACAGGCGTTGTTAGGATGCCAAAAAACTACAGTCTCCTGTAATCTGAACATATATTTTTTCTTCCGACCTTCATGATACTTGCAAGTAATGATCAGTACACCAATCCCACTTGGATGCTCAAGTTTCGTTCTACCTTGAAACATTCGTTTGCAGTAACTGTTTGAATTTTTAGGTTTCACTCTGTTTTCTCCTGTATTGACAAATATAGTTCAAACTCTAAATCAAACAAGGTTTGTGCCAGCTTCTTGAAACTTGACAAAATAAAGTAGTTCTACGTTCTATCTCTAAGGTTTGCTTCCTCTTGATGTAGCCTAAAGCAGGGACTGGCGAATAACACTTATATTAAAAGGGGTTGCCAAACTTTCAAAAACTAGAGTCTCCTGAAATCTCAACATATATCTTTTCATCCAATCTTCATGATACTCTCAAGTAAAGATCAGTACACCAATCCCACTTGGATGCTCAATTTTCGTTCTCCTACCTTGAAGCATTCTTTTGCAGTAACAGTTTGAATTTTTAGGTTTCACTCTGTTTTCTCCTATATTGACAAATATAGTTCAAACTCTAAATCAAACAAGGTTTGTGCTAGCTTTTTGAAACTTGACAAAATAAAGTAGTTCTACGTTCTATCTCTAAGGTTTGCTTCCTCTTGATGTAGCCTAAAGCAGGGACTGGCGAATAACACTTATATTGAAAGGGGTTGCCAAACTTCCAAAAACTAGAGTCTCCTGAAATCTCAACATATATTTTTTCATCCAATCTTCAGGATACATTCACGTAATGATCAGTACACCAATCCCACTTGGATGCCCAAGGTTTGTTCTCCTAGATTGAAGCATTTGTTTGCAGGAACAGTTTGAATTTTTAGGTTTCACTCTGTTTTCTCCTATATTGACAGATGCAGTTGAACTCTAAATCAAACACGGTTTGTGCTAGCTTCTTGGAACTTGACACAATAAAGTAGTTCTACGTTCTATCCCTAAGGTTTGCTTCCTCTTGATGTAGCCTTAAGCAGAGACTGGCGAATAACACTTTCAATGAAAGGCGTTGTTAAGCTTCCAAAAAACAACCCTCTCCTGAAATCTCAACATATATTTTTTCATCCGAACTTCATGATACTTTCAAGTAATAAGCAGTACACCACTCAAACTTGGATGCCCAAGTTTCGTTCTCCTAGGTTGAAGCATTCGTTTGCAGGAACAGTTTGAATTTTTAGGTTTCACTCTGTTTTCTCCTATATTGAAAGATGCAGTTCGAACTCTAAATCAAAACGGTTTGTGCTAGCTTCTTGAAACTTGACACAATACAGTAGTTCTACGTTCTATCTCTAAGGTTTGTTTCGTCTTGATGTAGCCTGAAGCAGAGACTGGAGAATAACTCATTCAATGAAAGGCGTTGTTAGGCTGCCAAAAAACTACAGTGTCCTGAAATCACATCATATATTTTTTCTTCCGAACTTCATGATACTTTCAAGTAATGAGCAGTACACCAATCAAACTTGGATGCCCAAGTTTCGTTCTCCTAGGTTGAAGCATTCGTTTGCAGGAACAGTTTTAATTTTTAGGTTTCCCTCTGTTTTCTCCTATATTGACAGATGCAGTTCGCACTCTGAATCAAACATGGTTTGTGCTAGCTACTTGAAACTTGACACAATACAGTAGTTCTACGTTCTATCTCTAAGGTTTTTTTCGTCTTGATGTAGCCTTAAGCAGAGACTGGAGAATAACTCATTCAATTAAAGGCGTTGTTAGGCTGCTAAAAAACTACAGTCTCCTGAAATCACAACATATATTTTTTCTTCCGACCTTCATGATACTTTCAAGTAATGAGCAGTACACCAATCCAACTTGGATGCCCAAGTTTAGTTCTCCTAAGTTGAAGCATTCGTTTCCAGGAACAGTTTGAATTTTTAGGTTTCACTCTGTTTTCTCCTATATTGACAGATGCAGTTCGAACTCTAAATCAACACGTTTTGTGCTAGCTTTTTGAAACTTGACACAATATAGTAGTTCTATGTTCTATCTCTAAGGTTTGTTTCCTCTTGATGTAGCCTTAAGCAAAGACTGGCGAATAACTCATTCAATAAAAAGCGTTGTTAGGTTGCCAAAAAACTACAGTCTCCTGTAATCTCAACATATATTTTTTCTTCCGACCTTCATGATACTTTTAAGTAATGAGCAGTACACCAATCAAACTTGGATGCCGGGGTTTCGTTCTTCTAGGTTGAAGCATTCATTCGCAGTAACAGTTTGAATTTTTAGGTTTCACTCTGTTTTCTCCTTTATTGACAGATGCAGTTCGAACTCTAAATCAAAGACAGTTTGTGGTAGCTTCTTGAAATTTGACACAATACAGTAGTTCTACGTTCTATCTCTAAGTTTTGTTTCCTCTTCATGTAGCCTAATGCAGGTAGTGCGAATAACATATGGAAAGGGATTGAGAAACTTCCAAACACTAGTGTCTCCTGAAATCTCAACATATATTTTTTCATCCAATCTTCAGGATACCTTCACGTAATGATCAGTACACCAATCCCACTTGGATGCCCAAGTTTAGTTCTCCTAGATTGAAGCATTCGTTTCCAGGAACAGTTTGAATTTTTAGGTTTCACTCTGTTTTCTCCTATATTGACAGATGCAGTTCGAACTCTAAATCAACACGGTTTGTGCTAGCTTCTTGAAACTTGACACAATACAGTAGTTCTACGTTCTACCTCTAAGGTTTGTTTCCTCTTGATGTAGCCTTAAGCAAAGACTGGCGAATAACTCATTCAATGAAATGCATTGTTAGGTTGCCAAAAAACTACAGTCTCCTGTAATCTCAACATATATTTTTTCTTCCGACCTTCATGATACTTTTAAGTAATGAGCAGTACACCAATCAAACTTGGATGCCGTGGTTTCGTTCTTCTAGGTTGAAGCATTTTTTTGCAGTAACAGTTTGAATTTTTAGGTTTCACTCTGTTTTCTCCTATATTGACAGATGCAGTTAGAACTCAAAATCACACACGGTTTGTGCTAGCTTCTTGAAACTTGACACAATACAGTAGTTCTACGTTCTATCTCTAAGGTTTGTTTCCTCTTGATGTAGCCTAATGCAGGGACTGGCGAAGAACACTTTTATTGAAATGGGTTGCCAAATTTCCAAAAACTAGAGTCTCCTGAAATCTCAACATATATTTTTTCATCCAATCTTCATGATACTCTCAAATAATGATCAGTACACCAATCCCACTTGGATGCTCAAGTTTCGTTCAACTACCTTGAAGCATTCGTTTGCAGTAACAGTTTGAATTTTTGGGTTTCACTCTGTTTTCTCCTATATTGACAGATGCAGTTAGAACTCAAAATCACACATGGTTTGTTTTAGTTTTTGAAACTTGACACAATACAGTAGTTCTACTTTCTATCTCTAAGGTTTGTTTCCTCTTGATGTAGCCTAATGCAGGGACTGCGAATAACACTTATATGGAAAGGGGTTGCCAAACTTCCAAAAACTAGTGTCTCCTAAAATCTCAACATATATTTTTTCATCCAATCTTCATGATACTATCAAATATTGATCAGTACACCAATCCCACTTGGATGCTCAAGTTTTGTTCAACTACCTTGAAGCATTCGTTTGCAGTAACAGTTTTAATTTTTAGGTTTCACTCTGTTTTCTCCTATATTGACAGATGCAGTTTGAACTCTAAATCAAACACAGTTTGTGCTAGCTTCTTGAAACTTGACACAATACAGTAGTTCTACGTTCTATCTCTAAGGTTTGTTTCCTCTTGATGTAGCCTAATGCAGGGACTGCGAATAACACTTATATTGAAATGGGTTGCCAAACTTCCAAAAACTAGTGTCTCCTAAAATCTCAACATATATTTTTTCATCCAATCTTCATGATACTATCAAATATTGATCAGTACACCAATCCCACTTGGATGCTCAAGTTTTGTTCAACTACCTTAAAGCATTCGTTTGCAGTAACAGTTTTAATTTTTAGGTTTCACTCTGTTTTCTCCTATATTGACAGATGCAGTTTGAACTCTAAATCAAACACAGTTTGTGCTAGCTTCTTGAAACTTGACAAAATACAGTAGTACTACGTTCTATCTCTAAGTTTTGTTTCCTCTTGATGTAGCCTAATGCAGGGACTGCGAATAACACTTATATGGAAAGGGGTTGCCAAACTTCCAAACACCAGAGTCTCCTGAAATCTCAACATATATTTTTTCATCCAATCTTCATGATACTCTCAAATAATGATCAGTACACCAATCCCACTTGGATGCTCAAGTTTCGTTCTCCTACCTTGAAGCATTCATTTGCAGTAACAGTTTGAATTTTTAGGTTTCACTCTGTTTACTCCTGTATTGACAAATATAGTTCAAACTCTAAATCAACACGGTTTGTGCTAGCTTCTTGAAACTTGACACAATACAGTAGTTCTACGTTCTATCTCTAAGGTTTGTTTCCTCTTGATGTAGCCTTAAGCAAAGACTGGCGAATAACTCATTCAATGAAATGCGTTGTTAGGTTGCCAAAAAAACTACAGTCTCCTGTAATCTCAACATATATTTTTTCTTCCGACCTTCATGATACTTTTAAGTAATGAGCAGTACAGCAATCAAACTTGGATGCCTTAGTTTCGTTCTTCTAGGGTGAAGCATTCGTTTGCAGTAACAATTTGAATTTTTAGGTTTCACTCTGTTTTCTCCTATATTGACAGATGCAGTTAGAACTCAAAATCACACACGGTTTGTGCTAGCTTCTTGAAACTTGACACAATACAGTAGTTCTACGTTCTATCTCTAAGGTTTGTTTCCTCTTGATGTAGCCTAATGCAGGGACTGGCAAATAACAATTATATTGAAATGGGTTGCCAAACTTCCAAAAACTAGTGTCTCCTAAAATCTCAACATATATTTTTTCATCCAATCTTCATGATACTCTCAAATAATGATCAGTACACCAATCCCACTTGGATGCTCAAGTTTCGTTCAAGTACCTTGAAGCATTCGTTTGCAGTAACAGTTTGAATTTTTAGGTTTCACTCTGTTTTTCCCTATATTGACAGATGCAGTTAGAACTCAAAATCACACATGGTTTGTGCTAGCTTCTTGAAACTTGACACAATACAGTAGTTCTACGTTCTATCTCTAAGGTTTGTTTCCTCTTGATGTAGCCTAATGCAGGAACTGGCGAATAACACTTATATTGAAATGCGTTGCCAAACTTCCAAAAACTAGAGTCTCCTGAAATCTCAACATATATTTTTTCATCCAATCTTCATGATACTCTCAAGTAATGATCAGTACACCAATCCCACTTGGATGATCAAGTTTCATTCTCCTACCTTGAAGCATTGGTTTGCAGTAAGAGTTTGAATTTTTAGGTTTCACTCTGTTTTCTCCTATATTGACAAATATAGTTCAAACTCTAAATCAAACAAGGTTTGTGCTAGCTTCTTGATACTTGACAAAATAAAGTAGTTCTACGTTCTATCTCTAAAGTTTGCTTCCTCTTGATGTAGCCTAAGGCAGGGACTGGCGATTAACACTTATATTGAAAGTGGTTGCCAAACTTCCAAAAACTAGAGTCTCCTGAAATGTCAACATATATTTTTTCATCCAATCTTCAGGATACATTCACGTAATGATCAGTACACCAATCCCACTTGGATGCCCAAGTTTAGTTCTCCTAGATTGAACCATTCTTTTGCAGGTACAGTTTGAATTTTTAGGTTTCACTCTGTTTTCTCCTATATTGACAGATGCAGTTTGAACTCTAAATCAAACACGGTTTGTGCTAGCTTCTTGAAACTTGACACAATACAGTAGTTCTACGTTCTATCTCTAAGTTTTGTTTCCTCCTGATGTAGCCTAATGCAGGGACTGCGAATAACACTTATATGGAAAGGAGTTGCCAAACTTCCAAAGACTAGAATCTCCTGAAATCTCAACATTTATTTTTTCATCCAATCTTCATGATACATTCACGTAATGATCAGTACACCAATCAACCTTGGATGCCCAAGTTTAGTTCTCCTAGATTGAAGCATTCGTTTCCAGGAACAGTTGAATTTTTAGGTTTCACTCTGTTTTCTCCTATATTGACAGATGCAGTTCGAACTCTAAATCAACACCGTTTGTGCTAGCTTCTTGAACCCTGACACAATACAGTAGTTCTACGTTCTATCTCTAAGGTTTGTTTCCTCTTGATGTAGCCTTAAGCAAAGACTGGCGAATAACTCATTCAATGAACTGCGTTGTTAGGTTGCCAAAAACTACAGTCTCCTGTAATATCCACATATATTTTTTTTTCGGACCTTCATGATACTTTCAAGTAATGAGCAGTACACCAATTTCACTTGGATGCCCTAGTTTCGTTCTTCTAGGTTGAAGCATTCGTTTGCACTAACAGTTTGAATTTTTAGGTTTCCCTCTGTTTTCTCCTATATTGACAGATGCAGTTCGAACTCTAAATCAAACACGGTTTGTGCTAGCTTCTTGAAACTTGACACAATACAGTAGTTCTACGTTCTATCTCTAAGGTTTGTTTCGTCTTGATGTAGCCTTAAGCAGAGACAGGAGAATAACTCATCAATGAAAGGCGTTGTTAGGCTGCCAAAAAACTACAGTCTCCTGAAATCACAACATATATTTTTTCTTCCGACCTTCATGATACTTTCAAGTAGTGAACAGTACACCAATCAAACTTGGATGCCCAAGTTTCATTCTCCTAGGTTGAAGCATTCGTTTGCAGTAACAATTTGAATTTTTAGGATTCACTCTGTTTTCTCCTATATTGACAGATGCAGTTTGAACTCTAAATAAAACACGGTTTGTGCTAGCTTCTTGAAACTTGACAAAATACAGTAGTTCTACGTTCTATCTCTAAGGTTTGTTTCCTGTTGATGTAGCCTAACGCAGGGACTGGTGAATAACACTTATATTGAAAGGGGTTGCCAAACTTCCAAAAACTAGAGTCTCCTGAAATCTCAACATATATTTTTTCATCCAATTTGTATGATACTCTCAAGTAATGATCAGTACACCAATCCCTCTTGGATGCTCAAGTTTCGTTCTCTTACCTTAGAGCATTCGTTTGCAGTAACAGTTTGAATTTTTAGGTTTCACTCTGTTTTCTCCTGTATTGACAAATATAGTTCAAACTCTAAATCAAACAAGGTTTGTGCTAGCTTCTTGAAACTTGACAAAATAAAGTAGTTCTACGTTCTATCTCTAAGGTTTGCTTCCTCTTGACGTAGCCTAAAGCAGGGACTGTCGAATAACACTTATATTGAAAGGGGTTGCCTAACTTCCAAAAACTAGAGACTCCTGAAAACTCAACATATATTTTTTCATCCAATCTTCAGGATACATTCACGTAATGATCAGTACACCAATCCCACTTGGATGCCCAAGTTTAGTTCTCCTAGATTGAAGCATTCGTTTGCAGGAACAGTTTGAATTTTTAGGTTTCACTCTGTTTTCTCCTATATTGACAGATGCAGTTCGAACTATAAATCAACACGGTTTGTGCTAGCTCTTGAAACTTGACACAATACAGTAGTTCTACGTTCTATCTCTAAGGTTTGTTTCCTCTTGATGTAGCCTTAAGCAAAGACTGGCGAATAACTCATTCAATGAAATGCGTTGTTAGGTTGCCAAAAAACTACAGTCTCCTGTAATCTAAACATATATTTTTTCTTCCGACCTTCATGATACTTTTAAGTAATGAGCAGTACAGCAATCAAACTTGGTTGCCTTAGTTTCGTTCTTCTAGGTTGAAGCATTCGTTTGCAGTAAAGGTTTGAATGTTTAGGTTTCACTCTGTTTTCTCCAATATTGAGAGATGCTGTTAGAACTCTAAATCAAACACGGTTTGTGCTAGCTTCTTGAAACTTGACACAATACAGTAGTTCTACGTTCTATCTCTAAGGTTTGTTTCCTCTTGAAGTAGCCTAATGCAGGGACTCGCGAATAACACTTATATTGAAATGGGTTGCCAAATTTCCAAAAACTAGAGTCTCCTGAAATCTCAACATATATTTTTTCATCCAATCTTCATGATACTCTCAAATAATGATCAGTACACCAATCCCACTTGGATGCTCAAGTTTCGTTCAACTACCTTGAAGCATTCGTTTGCAGTAACAGTTTGAATTTTTAAGTTTCACTCTGTTTTCTCCTATATTGACAGATGCAGTTCGAACTCTAAATCAAACACAGTTTGTGCTAGCTTCTTGAAACTTGACAGAATACAGTAGTTCTACGTTCTATCTCTAAGGTTTGTTTCCTCTTGATGTAGCCTTAAGCAAAGACTGGTGAAGAACTCATTCAATGAAAGGCGTTGTTAAGCTTCCAAAATACTACCATCTCCTGAAATCTCAACATATATTTTTTCATCCGAACTTCATTATACTTTCAAGTAATAAGCAGTACACCACTCAAACTTGGATGCCCAAGTTTCGTTCTTTTAGGTTGAAGCATTTGCTTGCAGGAACAGTTTGAATTTTTAGGTTTCACTCTGTTTTCTCCTATATTGACAGATGCAGTTCGAACTCTAAATCAAACACGGTTTGTGCTAGCTTCTTGAAACTTGACACAATACAGTAGTTCTACGTTCTATCCCTAAGGTTTGTTTCCTCTTGATGTAGCCTAATGCAGGGACTGGCGAATAACACTTATATTGAAAGGTGTTGCCAAACTTCCAAAAACTAGAGTCTCCTGAAATCTCAACATATATTTTTTCATCCAATCTTCATGATATTCTCAAGTAATGATCAGTACACCAATCCCACTTGGATGCTCAAGTTTCGATCTCCTACCTTGAAGCATTCATTTGCAGTAACAGTTTGAATTTTTAGGTTTCACTCTGTTTACTCCTGTATTGACAAATATAGTTCAAACTCTAAATCAACACGGTTTGTGCTAGCTTCTTGAAACTTGACACAATACAGTAGTTCTACGTTCTATCTCTAAGGTTTGTTTCCTATTGATGTAGCCTTAAGCAAAGACTGGCGAATAACTCATTCAATGAAATGCGTTGTTAGGTTGCCAAAAAACTACAGTCTCCTGTAATCTCAACATATATTTTTTCTTCCGACCTTCATGGTACTTTTAAGTAATGAGCAGTACAGCAATCAAACTTGGATGCCTTAGTTTCGTTCTTCTAGGGTGAAGCATTCGTTTGCAGTAACAATTTGAATTTTTAGGTTTCACTCTGTTTTCTCCTATATTGACAGATGCAGTTAGAACTCAAAATCACACACGGTTTGTGCTAGCTTCTTGAAACTTGACACAATACAGTAGTTCTTCGTTCTATCTCTAAAGTTTGTTTCCTCTTGATGTAGCCTAATGCAGGGACTGGCGAATAACACTTATATTGAAATGCGTTGCCAAACTTCCAAAAACTAGAGTCTCCTGAAATCTCAACATATATTTTTTCATCCAATCTTCATGATACTCTCAAGTAATGATCAGTACACCAATCCCACTTGGATGATCAAGTTTCATTCTCCTACCTTGAAGCATTCGTTTGCAGTAAGAGTTTGAATTTTTAGGTTTCACTCTGTTTTCTCCTATATTGACAAATATAGTTCAAACTCTAAATCAAACAAGGTTTGTGCTAGCTTCTTGATACTTGACGAAATAAAGTAGTTCTTCGTTCTATCTCTAAAGTTTGCTTCCTCTTGATGTAGCCTAAGGCAGGGACTGGCGATTAACACTTATATTGAAAGGGTTGCCAAACTTCCAAAAACTAGAGTCTCCTGAAATCTCAACATATATTTTTTCATCCAATCTTCAGGATACATTCACGTAATAATCAGTACACCAATCCCACTTGGATGCCCAAGTTTAGTTCTCCTAGATTGAAGCATTCTTTTGCAGGAACAGTTTGAATTTTTAGGTTTCACTCTGTTTTCTCCTATATTGACAGATGCAGTTCGAACTCTAAATCAAACACGGTTTGTGCTAGCTTCTTGAAACTTGACACAATACAGTAGTTCTAAGTTCTATCTCTAAGTTTTGTTTCCTCTTGATGTAGCCTAATGCAGGGACTGCGAATAACACTTATATGGAAAGGAGTTGCCAAACTTCCAAACACTAGAATCTCCTGAAATCTCAACATATATTTTTTCATCCAATCTTCATGATACATTCACGTAATGATCAGTACACCAATCAACCTTGGATGCCCAAGTTTAGTTCTCCTAGATTGAAGCATTCGTTTCCAGGAAAAGTTTGAATTTTTAGGTTTCACTCTGTTTTCTCGTATATTGACAGATGCAGTTCGAACTCTAAATCAACACGGTTTGTGCTAGCTTCTTGAAAGTTGATAGAATACAGTAGTTCTATGTTCTATCTCTAAGGTTTGTTTCCTCTTGATGTAGCCTTAAGCAAAGACTGGCGAATAACTCATTCAATGAACTGCGTTGTTAGGTTGCCAGAAACTACAGTCTCCTGTAATCTCCACATATATTTTTTCTTCGGACCTTCATGATACTTTCAAGTAATGAGCAGTACACCAATCAAACTTGGATGCCCTAGTTTCGTTCTTCTAGGTTGAAGCATTCGTTTGCAGTAACAGTTTGAATTTTTAGGTTTCCCTCTGTTTTCTCCTATATTGACAGATGCAGTTCGAACTCTAAATCAAACACGGTTTGTGCTAGCTTCTTGAAACTTGACACAATACAGTAGTTCTACGTTCTATCTCTAAGGTTTGTTTCGTCTTGATGTAGCCTTAAGCAGAGACAGGAGAATAACCCATTCAATGAAAGGCGTTGTTAGGCTGCCAAAAAACTACACTCTCCTGAAATCAAAACATATATTTTTTCTTCCGACCTTCATGATACTTTCAAGCAATGAGCAGTACACCAATCAAACTTGGATGCCCAATTTTCATTCTCCTTGGTTGAAGAATTCGTTTGCAGTAACAGTTTGAATTTTTAAGTTTCACTCTGTTTTCTCCTAATTTGACAGATGCAGTTCGAACTCTAAATCAAACACAGTTTGTGGTAGCTTCTTGAAACTTGACAGAATACAGTAGTTCTACGTTCTGTCTCTAAGGTTTGTTTCCTCTTGATGTAGCCTTAAGCAAAGACTGGTGAATAATTCATTCAATGAAAGGCGGTATTAAGCTTCCAAAAACTACCATCTCCTGAAATCTCAACATATATTTTTTCATCCGACCTTCATGATACTTTCAAGTAATAAGCAGTACACCACTCAAACTTGGATGCCCAAGTTTCGTTCTTTAGGTTGAAGCATTCGCTTGCAGGAACAGTTTGAATTTTTAGGTTTCACTCTGTTTTCTCCTATATTGACAGATGCAGTTCGAACTCTAAATCAACACGGTTTAGCTAGCTTTTTGAAACTTGACACAATACAGTAGTTCTACGTTCTATCTCTAAGGTTTGTTTCCTCTTGATGTAGCCTTAAGCAAAGACTGGCGAATAACTCATTCAATGAAATGCGGTGTTAGGTTGCCAAAAAAATACAGTCTCCTGGAATCTCAACATATATTTTTTCCTCCGACCTTCATGATACTTTCAAGTAATGAGCAGTACACCAATCAAACTTGGATGCCCAAGTTTCGTTCTCCTAGGTTGAAGCATTCGTTTGCAGTAACAGTTCAAATTTTTAGGTTTCACTCTGTTTTCTCGTATATTGACAAATATATTTCAAACTCTAAAGCAAACAAGGTTTGTGCTAGTTTCTTGAAACTTGACAAAATAAAGTAGTTCTACGTTCTGTCTCTAAGGTTTGCTTCCTCTTGATGTAGCCTAAAGCAGGGACTGGCGAATAACACTTATATTGAAAGGGATTGCCAAACTTCCAAAAACTAGAGTCTCCTGAAATCTTAACATATATTTTTTCATCCTATCTTCAGGATACATTTACATAATGATCAGTACTCCAATTCCCACTTGGATGTCAAAGTAGTTCTCCTAGATTGAAGCATTCGTTTGCAGGAACTGTTTGAATTTTTAGGTTTCACTCTGTTTTCTCCTATATTGACAGATGCAGTTAGAACTCTAAATCAAACACGGTTTGTGCTAGCTTCTTGAAACTTGACACAATAGAGTAGTTCTACGTTCTATATCTAAGTTTTGTTTCCTCTTGATGTAGCCTAATGCAGGGACTAAGAATAACACTTATGTGGAAAGGGGTTGCCAAACTTTCAAACACTAGAGTCTCCTGAAATCTCAACATATATTTTTTCATCCAATCTTCATGATACATTCACGTAATGATCAGTACACCAATCCCACTTGGATACCCAAGTTTAGATCACCTAGATTGAAGCATTCGTTTCCAGGAACAGTTTGAATTTTTAGGTTTCACTCTGTTTTCTCCTATATTGACAGATGCAGTTCGAACTCTAAATCAACACGTTTTGTGCTAGCTTCTTGAAACTTGACACAATACAGTAGTTCTACGTTCTATCTCTAAGGATTGTTTCCTCTTGACGTAGCCTTAAGCAAAGACTGGTGAATAACTCATTCAATGAAAGGCGTTGTTAGGTTGCCAAAAAACTACAGTCTCCTGTAATCTCAACATATATTTTTCTTCCGACCTTCATGATACTTTCAAGTAATGAGCAGTACACCAATCAAACTTGGATGCCCAAGTTTTGTTCTCCTAGGTTGATGCATTCGTTTGCAGTAACAATTTGAATTTTTAGGTTTCACTCTGTTTTCTCCTATATTGACAGATGCAGTTCGAACTCTAAATCAAACACGGTTTCTTCTAGCTTCTTGAAACTTGACACAATAGAGTAGTTCTACATTCTATCTCTAAGGTTTGTTTCCTCTTGACGTAGCCTAATGCAGGGACAGGCAAATAACACTTATATTGAAAGGGGTTGCCAAATTTCCCAAAGCTAGAGTCTCCTGAAATCTCAACATATATTTTTTCATCCAATCTTCATGATACTTTCAAGTAATGAGCAGTACACCAATCAAACTTGGATGCCCAAGTTTCGTTCTCCTAGGTTGAAGCATTCGTTTCCAGTAACAGTTTGAATTTTTAGGTTTCACTCTGTTTTCTCCTATATTGACAGATGCAGTTCGAACTCTAAATCAACACGGTTTAGCTAGCTTCTTGAAACTTGACACAATACAGTAGTTCTACGTTCTATCTCTAAGGTTTGTTTCCTCTTGATGTAGCCTTAAGCAAAGACTGGCGAATAACTCATTCAATGAAATGCGGTGTTAGGTTGCCAAAAAAATACAGTCTCCTGGAATCTCAACATATATTTTTTCCTCCGACCTTCATGATACTTTCAAGTAATGAGCAGTACACCAATCAAACTTGGATGCCCAAGTTTCGTTCACCTAGGTTGAAGCATTCGTTTGCAGTAACAGTTTGAATTTTTAGGTTTCACTCTGTTTTCTCCTATATTAACAAATAGAGTTCAAACTCTAAAGCAAACAAGGTTTGTGCTAGCTTCTTGAAACTTGACAAAATAAAGTAGTTCTACGTTCTGTCTCTAAGGTTTGCTTCCTCTTCATGTAGCCTAAAGCAGGGACTGGCGAATAACACTAATATTGAAAGGGGTTGCCAAACTTCCAAAAACTAGAGTCTCCTGAAATCTCAACATATATTTTTTCATCCAATCTTCAGGATACATTCACGTAATGATCAGTACAACAATCCCACTTGGATGCCAAAGTAGTTCTCCTAGATTGAAGCATTCGTTTGCAGGAACAGTTTGAATTTTTTGGATTCATTCTGTTTTCTCCTATATTGACAGATGCAGTTCGAACTCGAAATCAACACGGTTTGTGCTAGCTTCTTCAAACTTGACACAATACAGTAGTTCTACGTTCTATCTCTAAGGATTGTTTCCTCTTGATGTAGCCTTAAGCAAAGACTGGTGAATAATTCATTCAATGAAAGGCGTTGTTAGGTTACCAAAAAACTACAGTCTCCTGTTATCTCAACATATATTTTTTCTTCCGAACTTCATGATACTTTCAAGTAATGAGCAGTACACCAATCAAACTTGGAGCCCAAGTTTTGTTCTCCTAGGTTGATGCATTCGTTTGCAGTAACAGTTTGAATTTTTAGGTTTCACTGTTTTCTCCTATATTGACAGATGCAGTTCGAACTCTAAATCAAACACGGTTTCTGCTAGCTTCTTGAAACTTGACACAATAGAGTAGTTCTACATTCTATCTCTAAGGTTTGTTTCCTCTTGACATAGCCTAATGCAGGGACAGGCGAATAACACTTATATTGAAAGGGGTTGCCAAATTTCCAAAAACAAATGTCTCCTGAAATCTCAACATATATTTTTTCATCCAATCTTTACGATACTCTCAAGTAATGTTCAGTACACCAATCCCACTTGGATGCTCAAGTTTAGTTCTCCTAGATTGAAGCATTCGTTTCCAGGAACAGTTTGAATTTTTAGGTTTCACTCTGTTTTCTCCTATATTGACAGATGCAGTTCGAACTCTAAATCAACACGGTTTGTGCTAGCTTCTTGAAACTTTACACAATAGAGTAGTTCTACGTTCTGTCTCAAAGGTTTGTTTCCTCTTGATGTAGCCTTAAGCAAAGACTGGCGAATAACTCATTCAATGAAATGCGTTGTTAGGTTGCCAAAAAACTACAGTCTCCTGTAATCTCAACATATATTTTTTCTTCCGACCTTCATGATACTTTCAAGTAATGAGCAGTACACCAATCAAACTTGGATGCCCTAGTTTCGTTCTTCTAGGTTGAAGCATTCGTTTGCAGTAACAGTTTGAATTTTTAGGTTTCACTCTGTTTTCTCCTATATTGACAGATGCAGTTCGAACTCTAAATCAACACGGTTTAGCTAGCTTCTTGAAACTTGACACAATACAGTAGTTCTATGTTCTATCTCTAAGGTTTGTTTCCTCTTGATGTAGCCTTAAGCAAAGACTGGCGAATAACTCATTCAATGAAATGCGTTGTTAGGTTGCCAAAAAACTACAGTCTCCTGAAATCACAACATATATTTTTTCTTCCGACCTTCATGATACTTTCAAGTAATGAGCAGTACACCAATCAAACTTGGATGCCCAAGTTTCGTTCTCCTAGGTTGAAGCATTCGTTTCCAGTAACAGTTTGAATTTTTAGGTTTCACTCTGTTTTCTCCTATATTGACAGATTCAGTTCGAACTCTAAATCAACACGGTTTAGCTAGCTTTTTGAAACTTGACACAATACAGTAGTTCTACGTTCTATCTCTAAGGTTTGTTTCCTCTTGATGTAGCCTTAAGCAAAGACTGGCGAATAACTCATTCAATGAAATGCGGTGTTAGGTTGCCAAAAAAATACAGTCTCCTGGAATCTCAACATATATTTTTTCTTCCGACCTTCATGATACTTTCAAGTAATGAGCAGTACACCAATCAAACTTGGATGCCCAAGTTTCGTTCTCCTAGGTTGAAGCATTCGTTTGCAGTAACAGTTTGAATTTTTAGGTTTCACTCTGTTTTCTCGTATATTGACAAATATAGTTCAAACTCTAAAGCAAACAAGGTTTGTGCTAGCTTCTTGAAACTTGACAAAATAAAGTAGTTCTACGTTCTGTCTCTAAGGTTTGCTTCCTCTTGATGTAGCCTAAAGCAGGGACTGGCGAATAACACTTATATTGAAAGGGGTTGCCAAACTTCCAAAAACTAGAGTCTCCTGAAATCTTAACATATATTTTTTCATCCTATCTTCAGGATACATTTACATAATGATCAGTACTCCAATCCCACTTGGATGTCAAAGTAGTTCTCCTAGATTGAAGCATTCGTTTGCAGGAACTGTTTGAATTTTTAGGTTTCACTCTGTTTTCTCCTATATTGACAGATGCAGTTAGAACTCTAAATCAAACACGGTTTGTGCTAGCTTCTTGAAACTTGACACAATAGAGTAGTTCTACGTTCTATATCTAAGTTTTGTTTTCTCTTGATGTAGCCTAATGCAGGGACTAAGAATAACACTTATGTGGAAAGGGGTTGCCAAACTTTCAAACACTAGAGTCTCCTGAAATCTCAACATATATTTTTTCATCCAATCTTCATGATACATTCACGTAATGATCAGTACACCAATCCCACTTGGATACCCAAGTTTAGATCACCTAGATTGAAGCATTCGTTTCCAGGAACAGTTTGAATTTTTAGGTTTCACTCTGTTTTCTCCTATATTGACAGATGCAGTTCGAACTCTAAATCAACACGTTTTGTGCTAGCTTCTTGAAACTTGACACAATACAGTAGTTCTACGTTCTATCTCTAAGGATTGTTTCCTCTTGACGTAGCCTTAAGCAAAGACTGGTGAATAACTCATTCAATGAAAGGCGTTGTTAGGTTGCCAAAAAACTACAGTCTCCTGTAATCTCAACATATATTTTTTCTTCCGACCTTCATGATACTTTCAAGTAATGAGCAGTACACCAATCAAACTTGGATGCCCAAGTTTTGTTCTCCTATGTTGAAGCATTCGTTTGCAGTAACAGTTTGAATTTTTAGGTTTCACTATGTTTTCTCCTATATTGACAGATGCAGTTCGAACTCTAAATCAAACACGGTTTCTTCTAGCTTCTTGAAACTTGACACAATAGAGTAGTTCTACATTCTATCTCTAAGGTTTGTTTCCTCTTGACGTAGCCTAATGCAGGGAGAGGCAAATAACACTTATATTGAAAGGGGTTGCCAAATTTCCCAAAACTAGAGTCTCTTGAAATCTCAACATATATTTTTTCATCCAATCTTCATGATACTTTCAAGTAATGAGCAGTACACCAATCAAACTTGGATGCCCAAGTTTCGTTCTCCTAGGTTAAGCATTCGTTTCCAGTAACAGTTTGAATTTTTAGGTTTCACTCTGTTTTCTCCTATATTGACAGATGCAGTTCGAACTCTAAATCAACACGGTTTAGCTAGCTTCTTGAAACTTGACACAATACAGTAGTTCTACGTTCTATCTCTAAGGTTTGTTTCCTCTTGATGTAGCCTTAAGCAAAGACTGGCGAATAACTCATTCAATGAAATGCGGTGTTAGGTTGCCAAAAAATACAGTCTCCTGGAATCTCAACATATATTTTTTCCTCCGACCTTCATGATACTTTCAAGTAATGAGCAGTACACCAATCAAACTTGGATGCCCAAGTTTCGTTCACCTAGGTTGAAGCATTCGTTTGCAGTAACAGTTTGAATTTTTAGGTTTCACTCTGTTTTCTCCTATATTGACAAATATAGTTCAAACTCTAAAGCAAACAAGGTTTGTGCTAGCTTCTTGAAACTTGACAAAATAAAGTAGTTCTACGTTCTGTCTCTAAGGTTTGCTTCCTCTTCATGTAGCCTAAAGCAGGGACTGGCGAATAACACTTATATTGAAAGGGGTTGCCAAACTTCCAAAAACTAGAGTCTCCTGAAATCTCAACATATATTTTTTCATCCAATCTTCAGGATACATTCACGTAATGATCAGTACAACAATCCCACTTGGATGCCAAAGTAGTTCTCCTAGATTGAAGCATTCGTTTGCAGGAACAGTTTGAATTTTTAGGTTTCACTGTTTTCTCCTATATTGACAGATGCAGTTCGAACTCTAAATCAAACACGGTTTCTGCTAGCTTCTTGAAACTTGACACAATAGATTAGTTCTACATTCTATCTCTAAGGTTTGTTTCCTCTTGACATAGGCTAATGCAGGGACAGGCGAATAACACTTATATTGAAAGGGGTTGCCAAATTTCCAAAAACAAATGTCTCCTGAAATCTCAACATATATTTTTTCATCCAATCTTTATGATACTCTCAAGTAATGTTCAGTACACCAATCCCACTTGGATGCTCAAGTTTAGTTCTCCTAGATTGAAGCATTCGTTTCCAGGAACAGTTTGAATTTTTAGGTTTCACTCTGTTTTCTCCTATATTGACAGATGCAGTTCGAACTCTAAATCAACACGGTTTGTGCTAGCTTCTTGAAACTTTACACAATAGAGTAGTTCTACGTTCTGTCTCTAAGGTTTGTTTCCTCTTGATGTAGCCTTAAGCAAAGACTGGTGAATAACTCATTCAATGAAATGCGTTGTTAGGTTGCCAAAAAACTACAGTCTCCTGTAATCTCAACATATATTTTTTCTTCCGACCTTCATGATACTTTCAAGTAATGAGCAGTACACCAATCAAACTTGGATGCCCTAGTTTCGTTCTTCTAGGTTGAAGCATTCGTTTGCAGTAACAGTTTGAATTTTTAGGTTTCACTCTGTTTTCTCCTATATTGACAGATGCAGTTCGAACTCTAAATCAACACGGTTTAGCTAGCTTCTTGAAACTTGACACAATACAGTAGTTCTATGTTCTATCTCTAAGGTTTGTTTCCTCTTGATGTAGCCTTAAGCAAAGACTGGCGAATAACTCATTCAATGAAATGCGTTGTTAGGTTGCCAAAAAAATACAGTCTCCTGTAATCTCAACATATATTTTTTTCCTCCGACCTTCATGATACTTTCAAGTAATGAGCAGTACACCAATCAAACTTTGATGCCCAAGTTTCGTTCTCCTAGGTTGAAGCATTCGTTTGCAGTAACAGTTTGAATTTTTAGGTTTCACTCTGTTTTCTTCTATATTGACAAATATAGTTCAAACTCTAAAGCAAACAAGCTTTTGCTAGCTTCTTGAAAACTTGACAAAATAAAGTAGTTTCTCGTTCTGTCTCTAAGGTTTGCTTCCTCCTGATGTAGCCTAATGCAGGGACTACGAATAACACTTATATTGAAAGGAGTTGCCAAACTTGAAAAAATAGAGTCTCCTGAAATCTCAACATATATTTTTTCATCCAATCTTCATGGTACTCTCAAGTAATAATCAGTACAAAAATCCCACTTGGATGCTCAAGTTTCGTTCTCCTAACTTGAAGCATTCGTTTGCAGTAATAGTTTGAATTTTTAGGTTTCACTCTGTTTTCTCCTATATTGACAAATATAGTTCAAACTCTAAATCCAAGAAGGTTTGTGCTAGCTTCTTGAAACTTGAGAAAATAAAGTAGTTCTACGTTCTATCTCTATGGTTTGCTTCCTCTTGATGTAGCCTAAAGCAGGGACTGGCGAATAACACTTATATTGAAAGGGGTTGCCAAACTTCCAAACACTAGAGTCTCCTGAAATATCAACATATATTTTTTCATTGAATCTTCATGATACATTCACGTAATGATCAGTACACCAATACCACTTGGATGCCCAAGTTTAGTTCTCCTAGATTGAAGCATTCGTTTGCAGTAACAGCTTGAATTTTTAGGTTTCACTCTGTTTTCTCCTATATTGACAGATGCAGTTCGAACTCTAAATCAACACGGTTTGTGCTAGCTTCTTGAAACTTGACACAATACAGTAGTTCTACGTTCTATCTCTAAGGTTTGTTTCCTCTTGATGTAGCCTTAAGCAGAGACTGGACAATAACTCCTTCAATGAAAGGCGTTGTTAGGCTGCCAAAAAAACTACAGTCTCCTGAAATCACAACAGATATTTTTGCTTCCGACCTTCATGATACTTTCAAGTAATAAGCAGTACACCAATAAAACTTGGATGCCCAAGTTTTGTTCTCCTAGGTTGAAGCATTCCTTTGCAGTAACAGTTTGAATTTTTAGGTTTCACTCTGTTTTCTCCTATATTGACAGATGCAGTTCGAACTCTAAATCAAACACAGTTTGTGCTAGCTTCTTGAAACTTGACACAATACAGTAGTTCTTCGTTCTATCTCTAAGTTTTGTTTCCTCTTGATGTAGCCTAATGCAGGGACTGCAAATAACACTTATATGGAAAGGTGTTGCCAAACTTCCAAACACTAGAGTCTCCTGAAATCTCAACATATATTTTTTCATCCAATCTTCATGATACATTCACGTAATGATCAGTACACCAATCCCACTTGGATGCCCATGTTTAGTTCTCCTAGATTGAAGCATTCATTTCCAGGAACTGTTTGTATTTTGGGTTTCACTCTGTTTTCTCCTATATTGACAGATGTAGTTCGAACTCTAAATCAACACGGTGTGTGCTAGCTTCTTGAAACTTGACACAATACAGTAGTTCTACGTTCTATCTCTAAGGTTTGTTTCGTCTTCATGTAGCCTTAAGCAGAGACTGGCGAATAACTCATTCAATGAAATGCGTTGTTAGGTTGCCAAAAAACTACAGTCTCCTGTAATCTTAACATATATTTTTTCTTCTGACCTTCATGATACTTTCAAGTAATGAGCAGTACACCAATCAAACTTGGATGCCCAAGTTTCGTTCTTCTAGGTTGAAGCATTCGTTTGCAGTAACAGTTGAATTTTTAGGTTTCACTCTGTTTTCTCCTATATTGACAGATGCAGTTCGAACTCTAAATCAACACGGTTTGTGCTAGCTTCTTGAAACTTGACACAATACAGTAGTTCTACGTTCTATCTCTAAGGTTTGTTTCCTCTTGATGTAGCCTTAAGCAGAGCCTGGCGAATAACTCATTCAATGAAATGCGTTGTTAGGTTGATAAAAAACTACAGTCTCCTGTAATCTCAACATATATTTTTTCTTCCGACCTTCATGATACTTTCAAGTAATGAGCAGTACACCAATCAAACTTGGATGCACAAGTTTCGTTCTTCTAGGTTGAAGCATTCGTTTGCAGTAACAGTTTGAATTTTTAGATTTCACTCTGTTTTCTCCTATATTGACAGATGCAGTTCGAACTCTAAATCAACACGGTTTGTGCGAGCTTCTTGAAACTTGACACAATACACTAGTTCTATGTTCTATCTCTAAGGTTTGTTTCCTCTTGATGTAGCCTTAAACAAAGACTGGTGAATAACTCATTCAATGAAATGCGTTGTTAGGTTGCCAAAAACTACAGTCTCCTGAAATCACAACATATAGTTTTTCTTCCGACCTTCATGATACTTTCAAGTAATGAGCAGTACACCAATCAAACTTGGATGCCCAAGTTTCGTTCTCCTAGGTTGAAGCATTCTTTTGCAGTAATTGTTTGAATTTTTAGGTTTCACTTTGTTTTCTCCTATATTGACGGATGCAGTTCGAACTCTAAATCAAACACAGTTTGTGCTAGCTTCTTGAAACTTGACACAATACAGTAGTTCTACGTTCTATCTCTAAGGTTTGTTTCCTCTTGATGTAGCCTAATGCAGGGACTGTGAATAACACTTATATGGAAAGGGGTTGCCAAACTTCCAAACACTAGAGTCTCCTGAAATCTCAACATATATTTTTTCATCCAATCTTCATGATACATTCACGTAATGATCAGTACACCAATCCCACTTGGATTCCCAAGTTTAGTTCTCCTAGATTGAAGCATTCGTTTCCAGGAACAGTTTGAATTTTTATGTTTCACTCTGTTTTCTCCTATATTGACAGATGCAGTACGAACTCTAAATCAACACGGTTTGTGCTAGCTTCTTGAAACTTGACACAATACACTAGTTCTACGTTCTATCTCTAAGGTTTGATTCCTCTTGATGTAGCCTTAAGCAGAGACTGGAGAATAACTCATTCAATGAAAGGCGTTGTTAGGCTGCCAAAAACTACAGTCTCCTGAAATCACAACATATATTTTTTCTTCCGACCTTCATGATACTTTCAAGTAATGAGCAGTACACCAATCAAACTTGGATGCCCTAGTTTCGTTCTTCTAGGTTGAAGCATTCGTTTGCAGTAACAGTTTGAATATTTATGTTTCACTCTGTTTCTCCTATATTGACAGATGCAGTTCGAACTCTAAATCAACACGGTTTGTGCTAGCTTCTTGAAACTTGACACAATACAGTAGTTCTACGTTCTATCTCTAAGGTTTGTTTCCTCTTGATGTAGCCTTAAGCAGAGACTGGAGAATAACTCCTTCAATGAAAGGCGTTGGTACCCTGCCAAAAAACTACCGTCTCCTGAAATCAAAACATATATTTTTGCTTCCGAACTTCATGATACTTTCGAGTAATAAGCAGTACACCAATCAAACTTGGATGCCCAAGTTTCGTTCTCCTAGGTTGAAGCATTCGTTTGCAGTAACAGTTTGAATTTTTAGGTTTCACTCTGTTTTCTCCTATAATGACAGATGCAGTTCGAACTCTAAATCAACACGTTTTGTGCTAGCTTCTTGAAACTTGACACAATACAGTAGTTCTACGTTCTATCTCTAAGGTTTGTTTCCTCTTGATGTAGCCTTAAGCAGAGACTGGCGAATAACTCATTCAATGAAATGCGTTGTTAGGTTGATAAAAAACTACAGTCTCCTGTAATCTCAACATATATTTTTTCTTCCGACCTTCATGATACTTTCAAGTAATGAGCAGTACACCAATCAAACTTGGATGCCCAAGTTTCGTTCTTCTAGGTTGAAGCATTCGTTGCAGTAACAGTTTGAATTTTTAGATTTCACTCTGTTTTCTCCTATATTGACAGATGCAGTTCGAACTCTAAATCAACACGGTTTGTGCGAGCTTCTTGAAACTTGACACAATACACTAGTTCTATGTTCTATCTCTAAGGTTTGTTTCCTCTTGATGTAGCCTTAAACAAAGACTGGTGAATAACTCATTCAATGAAAGGCGTTGTTAGGTTGCCAAAACACTACAGTCTCCTGTAATCTCAACATATATTTTTTCTTCCGACCTTCATGATACTTTCAAGTAATGAGCAGTACACCAATCAAACTTGGAAGCCCAAGTTTTGTTCTCCTAGGTTGAAGCATTCGTTTGCAGTAACAGTTTGAATTTTTAGGTTTCACTCTGTTTTCTCCTATATTGACAGATGCAGTTCGAACTCTAAATCAAACACGGTTTCTGCTAGCTTCTTGAAACTTGACACAATACAGTAGTTCTACGTTCTATCTATAAGGTTTGTTTCCTCTTGATGTAGCCTTAAGCAGAGACTGGCGAATAACTCATTCAATGAAATGCGTTGTTAGGTTGCCAAAAACTACAGTCTCCTGAAATCACAACATATAGTTTTTCTTCCGACCTTCATGATACTTTCAAGTAATGAGCAGTACACCAATCAAACTTGGATGCCCAAGTTTCGTTCTCCTAGGTTGAAGCATTCTTTTGCAGTAATTGTTTGAATTTTTAGGTTTCACTTTGTTTTCTCCTATATTGACGGATGCAGTTCGAACTCTAAATCAAACACAGTTTGTGCTAGCTTCTTGAAACTTGACACAATACAGTAGTTCTACGTTCTATCTCTAAGGTTTGTTTCCTCTTGAAGTAGCCTAATGCAGGGACTGTGAATAACACTTATATGGAAAGGGGTTGATAACCTTCCAAACACTAGAGTCTCCTGAAATCTCAACATATATTTTTTCATCCAATCTTCATGATACATTCACGTAATGATCAGTACACCAATCCCACTTGGATTCCCAAGTTTAGTTCTCCTAGATTGAAGCATTCGTTTCCAGGAACAGTTTGAATTTTTAGGTTTCACTCTGTTTTCTCCTATATTGACAGATGCAGTTCGAACTCTAAATCAACACGGTTTGTGCTAGCTTCTTGAAACTTGACACAATACAGTAGTTCTACGTTCTATCTCTAAGTTTTGTTTCCTCTTGATGTAGCCTAATGCAGGGACTGTGAATAACACTTATATGGAAAGGGGTTGCCAAACTTCCAAACACTAGAGTCTCCTGAAATATCAACATATATTTTTTCATCCAAGCTTCATGATACATTCACGTAATGATCAGTACACCAATCCCACTTGGATGCCAAGTTTAGTTCTCCTAGATTGAAGCATTCGTTTCCAGGAACAGTTTGAATTTTTAGGTTTCACTCTGTTTTCTCCTATATTGACAGATGCAGTACGAACTCTACATCAACACGGTTTGTGCTAGCTTCTTGAAACTTGACACAATACACTAGTTCTACCTTCTATCTCGAAGGTTTGATTCCTCTTGATGTAGCCTTAAGCAGAGACTGGAGAATAACTCATTCAATGAAAGGCGTTGTTAGGCTGCCAAAAAACTACAGTCTCCTGAAATCACAACATATATTTTTTCTTCCGACCTTCATGATACTTTCAAGTAATGAGCAGTACACCAATCAAACTTGGATGCCCTAGTTTCGTTCTTCTAGGTTGAAGCATTCGTTTGCAGTAACAGTTTGAATATTTAGGTTTCACTCTGTTTTCTCCTATATTGACAGATGCAGTTCGAACTCTAAATCAACACGGTTTGTGCTAGCTTCTTGAAACTTGACACAATACAGTAGTTCTACGTTCTATCTCTAAGGTTTGTTTCCTCTTGATGTAGCCTTAAGCAGAGACTGGAGAATAACTCCTTCAATGAAAGGCGTTGGTACCCTGCCAAAAAACTACCGTCTCCTGAAATCAAAACATATATTTTTGCTTCCGAACTTCAGGATACTTTCGAGTAATGATCAGTACACCAATCAAACTTGATGCCCAAGTTTCGTTCTCCTAGGTTGAAGCATTCGTTTGCAGTAACAGTTTGAATTTTTAGGTTTCACTCTGTTTTCTCCTATAATGACAGATGCAGTTCGAACTCTAAATCAACACGTTTTTGTGCTAGCTTCTTGAAACTTGACACAATACAGTAGTTCTACGTTCTATCTCTAAGGTTTGTTTCCTCTTGATGTAGCCTTAAGCAGAGACTGGCGAATAACTCATTCAATGAAAGGCGTTGTTAGGTTGCCAAAAAACTACAGTCTCCTGTAATCTCAACATATATTTTTTCTTCTGACCTTCATGATACTTTCAAGTAATGAGCAGTACACCAATCAAACTTGGATGCCCAAGTTTCGTTCTCCTAGGTTGAAGCATTCGTTTGCAGTAACAGTTTGAATTTTTAGGTGTAACTCTGTTTTGTCCTATATTGACAGATGCAGTTCGAACTCTAAATCAAACACAGTTTGTGCTAGCTTCTTGAAACTTGACACAATACAGTAGTTCTACGTTCTATCTCTAAGTTTTGTTTCTTCTTGATGTAGGCTAATGCAGGGACTGTGAATAACACTTATATGGAAATGGGTTGCCAAACTTCCAAACACTAGAGTCTCCTGAAATCTCAACATATTTTTTTTCATCGAATCTTCAGGATACATTCAGGTAATGATCAGTACACCAATCCACTTGGATGCGCAAGTTTAGCTCTCCTAGATTGAAGCATTTGTTTCCAGGAACAGTTTGAATTTTTAGGTTTCACTCTGTTTTCTCCTATATTGACAGATGCAGTACGATCTCTAAATCAACACGGTTTGTGCTAGCTTCTTGAAACTTGGCACAATACAGTAGTTCTACGTTCTATCTCTAAGGTTTGTTTCCTCTTGATGTAGCCTTAAGCAGAGACTGAGGATAACTCATTCAATGAAAGGCGTTGTTAGGCTGCCAAAAAACTACAGTCTCCTGAAATCACAACATATATTTTTTCTTCCGACCTTCATGATACTTTCAAGTAATGAGCAGTACACCAATCAAACTTCAATGCCCTAGTTTCGTTCTTCTAGGTTGAAGCATTCGTTTGCAGTAACAGTTTGAATATTTAGGTTTCACTCTGTTTTCTCCTATATTGACAGATGCAGTTCGAACTCTAAATCAACACAGTTTGTGCTAGCTTCTTGAAACTTGACACAATACAGTAGTTCTACGTTCTATCTCTAAGGTTTGTTTCCTCTTGATGTAGCCTTAAGCAGAGACTGGAGAATAACTCATTCAATGAAAGGCGTTTTTTGGCTGCCAAAAAACTACAGTCTCCTGAAATCACAACATATATTTTTTCTTCCGACCTTCATGATACTTTCAAGTAATGAGCAGTACACCAATCAAACTTGGATGCAGTATTTTCGTTCTTCTAGGTTGAAGCATTCGTTTGCAGTAACAGCTTGAATTTTTAGGTTTTACTCTGTTTTCTCCTATATTGACAGATGCAGTTCGAACTCTAAATCAAACACAGTTTGTGCTAGCTTCTTGAAACTTGACACAATACAGTAGTTCTATTTTCTATCTCTAAGTTTTGTTTTCTCTTGATGTAGCCTAATGCAGGGACTGCGAATAACACTTATATGGAAAGGGGTTGCCAAACTTCCAAACACTAGAGTCTCCTGAAATCTCAACATATATTTTTTCAACAAATCTTCATGATACATTCACGTAATGATCAGTACACCAATCCCACGTGGATTCCCAAGTTTAGTTCTCCTAGATTGAAGCATTCGTTTCCAGGAACAGTTTGAATTTTTAGGTTTCACTCTGTTTTCTCCTATATTGACAGATGCAGTACGAACTCTAAATCAACACGTTTTGTGCTAGCTTCTTGAAACTTGACACAATACAGTAGTTCTACATTCTGTCTCTAAGGTTTGTTTCCTCTTGATGTAGCCTTAAGCAGAGACTGGAGAATAACTCATTTAATAAAAGGGGTTGTAAGGCTGCCAAAAAACTACAGTCTCCTGAAATCACAACATATATTTTTTCTTCCGACCTTCATGATACTTTCAAGTAATGAGCAGAACACCAATCAAACTTGGATGCCCTAGTTTCGTTCTTCTAGGTTGAAGCATTCGTTTGCAGTAGCAGTTTGAATATTTAGGTTTCACTCTGTTTTCTCCTATATTGACAGATGCAGTTCGAACTCTAAATCAACACGGTTTGTGCTAGCTTCTTGAAACTTGACACAATACAGTAGTTCTACCTTCTATCTCTAAGGTTTGTTTCCTCTTGATGTAGCCTTAAGCAGAGACTAGAGAATAACTCATTCAATGAAAGGCGTTTTTAGGCTGCCAAAAAACTACAGTCTCCTGAAATCACAACATATATTTTTTCTTCCGACCTTCATGATACTTTCAAGTAATGAGCAGTACACCAATCAAACTTGGATGCCCTAGTTTCGTTCTTCTAGGTTGAAGCATTCGTTTGCAGTAACAGCTTGAGTTTTTAGGTTTTACTCTGTTTTCTCCTATATTGACAGATGCAGTTCAAACTCTAAATCAAACACAGTTTGTGCTAGCTTCTTGAAACTTGACACAATACAGTAGTTCTATTTTCTATCTCTAAGTTTTGTTTACTCTTGATGTAGCCTTAAGCAGAGACTGGAGAATAACTCCTTCAATGAAAGGCTTTGCTACCCTGCCAAAAAACTACCGTCTAATGAAATCAAAACATAGATTTTTGCTTCCGAACTTCATGATCCTTTCAAGTAATAAGCAGTACATCAATCAAACTTGGATGCCCAAGTTTCGTTCTCCTAGGTTGAAGCATTCGTTTGCAGTAACAGTTTGAATTTTTAGGTTTCACTCTGTTTTCTCCTATATTGACAGATGCAGTTCGAACTCTGAATCAACCACCGTTTGTGCTAGCTTCTTGAAACTTGACACAATACAGTAGTTCTACGTTCTATCTCTAAGTTTTGTTTCCTCTTGATGTAGCCTAATGCAGGGACTGCGAATAACACTTATATGGAAAGGGGTTGCCAAACTTCCAAACACTAGGGTCTCCTGAAATCTCAACATATATTTTTTCATCCAATCTTCATGATACATTCACGTAATGATCAGTACAAAAATCCCATTTGGATGCCCATGTTTAGTTCTCCTAGATTGAAGCATTCATTTCCAGGAACAGTTTGAATTTTTAGGTTTCACTCTGTTTTCTCCTATATTGACAGATGTAGTTCAAACTCTAAATCAACACGGTGTGTGCTAGCTTCTTGAAACTTGACACAATACAGTAGTTCTACGTTCTATCTCTAAGGTTTGTTTCGTCTTGATGTAGCCTTAAGCAGAGACTGGCGAATAACTCATTCAATGAAATGCGTTGTTAGGTTGCCAAAAAACTACAGTCTCCTGTAATCTCAACATATATTTTTTCTTCCGACCTTCATGATACTTTCAAGTAATGAGCAGTACACCAATCAAACTTGGAAGCCCTAGTTTCATTCTTCTAGGTTGAAGCATTCGTTTGCAGTAACAGTTTGAATTTTTAGGTTTCACTCTGTTTTGTCCTATATTGACAGATGCAGTTCGAACTCTAAATCAACACGGTTTGTGCGAGCTTCTTGAAACTTGACACAATACAGTAGTTCTATGTTCTATCTCTAAGGTTTGTTTCCTCTTGATGTAGCCTTAAACAAAGACTGGTGAATAACTCACTCAATGAAAGGCGTTGTTAGGCTGCCAAAAAACTCCAGTCTCCTGAAATCACAACATATATTTTTTCTTCCGACCTTCATGATACTTTAAAGTAATGAGCAGTACACCAATCAAACTTGGATGCCCAAGTTTCGTTCTCCTAGGTTGAAGCATTCGTTTACAGTAACAGTTTGAATTTTTAGGTGTCACTCTGTTTTCTCCTATATTGACAGATGCAGTTCGAACTCTAAATCAAACACAGTTTGTGCTAGCTTCTTGAAACTTGACACAATACAGTATTTCTACGTTCTATCTCTAAGTTTTGTTTCTTCTTGATGTAGCCTAATGCAGGGACTGTGAATAACACTTATATGGAAAGGGGTTGCCAAACTTCCAAACACTAGAGTCTCCTGAAATCTCAACATATATTTTTTCATCCAATCTTCATGATATATTCACGTAATGATCAGTACACCAATCCCACTTGGATGCCCAAGTTTAGTTCTCCTAGATTGAAGCATTTGTTTCCAGGAACAGTTTGAATTTTTAGGTTTCACTCTGTTTTCTCCTATATTGACAGATGCAGTACGAACTCTAAATCAACACGGTTTCTGCTAGCTTCTTGAAACTTGACACAATACAGTAGTTCTACGTTCTATCTCTAAGGTTTGTTTCCTCTTGATGCAGCCTTAAGCAGAGACTGGAGAATAACTCATTCAATGAAAGGCGTTGTTAGGCTGCCAAAAAACTACAGTCTCCTGAAATCACAACATATATTTTTTCTTCCGACCTTCATGATACTTTCAAGTAATGAGCAGTACACCAATCAAACTTCAATGACCTAGTTTCGTTCTTCTAGGTTGAAGCATTCGTTTGCAGTAACAGTTTGAATATTTAGGTTTCACTCTGTTTTCTCCTATATTGACAGATGCAGTTCGAACTCTAAATCAACACGGTTTGTGCTAGCCTCTTGAAACTTGACACAATACAGTAGTTCTACGTTCTATCTCTAAGGTTTGTTTCCTCTTGATGTAGCCTTAAGCAGAGACTGGAGAATAACTCCTTCAATGAAAGGCGTTGGTACCCTGCCAAAAAACTACCGTCTCCTGAAATCAAAACATATATTTTTGCTTCAGACCTTCATGATACTTTCACGTAATGATCCATACACCAATCCCACTTGGATGCCCATGTTCAGTTCTCCTAGATTGAAGCATTCATTTCCAGGAACAGTTTGAATTTTTAGGTTTCACTTTGTTTTCTCCTATATTGACAGATGTAGTTCGAACTCTAAATCAACATGGTGTGTGCTAGCATCTTGAAACTTGACACAATACAGTAGTTCTACGTTCTATCTCTAAGGTTTGTTTCGTCTTGATGTAGCCTTAAGCAGAGACTGGCGAATAACTCATTCAATGAAATGCGTTGTTAGGTTGCCAAAAAATTACAGTCTCCTGTAGTCTCAACATATATTTTTTCTTCCGACCTTCATGATATATTCAAGTAAGGAGCAGTACACCAATCAAACTTGGATGCCCTAGTTTCGTTCTTCTAGGTTGAAGCATTCGATTGCAGTAACAGTTTGAATTTTTAGGTTTCACTCTGTTTTCTCCTATATTGACAGATGCAGTTCGAACTCTAAATCAACACGGTTTGTGCTAGCTTCTTGAAACTTGACACAATACAGTAGTTCTACGTTTTATCTCTAAGGTTTGTTTAATCTTGATGTAGCCTTAAGCAAAGACTGGCGAATAACTCATTCAATGAAATGCATTGTTAAGTTGCCAAAAAACTACAGTCTTCTGTAATCTCATCATATATTTTTTCTTCTGAACTTCATGATACTTTCTAGTAATGAGCAGTACACCAATCAAAATTGGATGCCCTAGTTTCGTTCTTCTAGGTAGAAGCATTCGTTTGCAGTAACAGTTTGAATTTTTAGGTTTCACTCTGTTTTCTCCTATATTGACAGATGCAGTTCGAACTCTAAATCAACACGGTTTGTGCAAGCTTCTTGAAACTTGACACAATACAGTAGTTCTACGTTCGATCTCTAAGGTTTGTTTCCTCTTGATGTAGCCTTAAACAAAGACTGGTGAATAACTCATTCAATGAAAGGCGTTGTTAGGTTGTCAAAAAACTACAGTCTCTTGTAATCTCAACATATATTTTTTCTTCCGACCTTCATGATACTTTCAAGTAATGAGCAGTACACCAATCAAACTTGGATGCCCAAGTTTTGTTCTCCTAGGTTGAAGCATTCCTTTGCAGTAACAGTTTGAATTTTTAGGTTTCAATCTGTTTTCTCCTATATTGACAGATGCAGTTCGAACTCTAAATCAAACACGGTTTCTGCTAGCTTCTTGAAACTTGACACAATACAGTAGTTCTACGTTCTATCTCTAAAATTTGTTTCCTCTTGATGTAGCCTTAAGCAGAGACTGGAGAATAACTCATTCAATGAAAGGCATTGTTAGGCTGCCAAAAAACTACAGTCTCCTGAAATCACAACATATATTTTTTCTTCCGACCTTCATGATCTTTTACGTAATGATCAGTACACCAATCCCACATGGATGCCCATGTTTAGTTCTCCTAGGTTGAAGCATTCGTTTGCAGTAACAGTTTCAATTTTTAGGTTTCACTCTGTTTTCTCCTATATTGACAGATGCAGTTCGAACTCTAAATCAAACACAGTTTGTGCTAGCTTCTTGAAACTTGACACAATACAGTAGTTCTACGTTCTATCTCTAAGTTTTCTTTCCTATTGATGTAGCCTAATGCAGGGACTGTGAATAACACTTATATGGAAAGGGGTTGCCAAACTTCCAAACACTATGGTCTCCTGAAATCTCAACATATATTTTTTCATCCAATCTTCATGATACATTCACGTAATGATCAGTACACCAATCCCACTTGGATGCCCAAGTTTAGTTCTCCTAGATTGAAGCATTCGTTTGCAGGAACAGTTTGAATTTTTAGGTTTCACTCTGTTTTCTCCTATATTGACAGATGTAGTTCAAACTCTAAATCAACATGGTGTGTGCTAGCATCTTGAAACTTGACACAATACAGTAGTTCTACGTTCTATCTCTAAGGTTTGTTTCCTCTTGATGTAGCCTTAAGCAGAGACTGGCGAATAACTCATTCAATGAAATGCGTTGTTAGGTTGCCAAAAAACTACAGTCTCCTGTAATCTCAACATATATTTTTTCTTCCGACCTTCATGATACTTTCACGTAATGAGCAGTACACCAATCAAACTTGGATGCCCAAGTTTTGTTCTCCTATGTTGAAGCATTCGTTTGCAGTAACAGTTTGAATTTTTAGGTTTCACTCTGTTTTCTCCTATATTGACAGATGCAGTTCGAACTCTAAATCAAACATGGTTTCTGCTAGCTTCTTGAAACTTGACACAATACAGTAGTTCTACGTTCTATCTCTAAGGTTTGTTTCCTCTTGATGTAGCCTTAAGCAGAGACTGGAGAATAACTCCTTCAATGAAAGGCGTTGGTACCCTGCCAAAAAAACTACCGTCTCCTGAAATCAAAACATATATTTTTGCTCCGAACTTCATGATACTTTCAAGTAATGATCAGTACACCAATCCCACTTGGATGCCCATGTTTAGCTCTCCTAGATTGAAGCATTCATTTCCAGGAGCAGTTTAAATTTTTAGGTTTCTCTCTGTTTTCTCCTATATTGACAGATGCTGTTCGAACTCTAAATAAACACAGTTTGTGCTAGCTTCTTGAAACTTGACACAATACAGTAGTTCTACGTTCTATCTCTAAGTTTTGTTTCCTCTTGATGTAGAATAATGCAGGGACTGCGAATAACACTTATATGGAAAGGGGTTGCCAAACTTCCAAACACTAGAGTCTCCTGAAAACTCAACATATATGTTTTCATCCAATCTTCATGATACATTCACGTAATCATCAGTACACCAATCCCACTTGGATGCCCAAGTTTTGTTCTCCTAGATTGAAGCATTCGTTTCCAGGAACAGTTTGAATTTTTAGGTTTCACTCTGTTTTCCTCCTATATTGACAGATGCAGTTCGAACTCTAAATCAACACGGTTTGTGCTAGCTTCTTGAAACTTGACACAATACAGTAGTTCTACGTTCTATCTCTAAGGTTTGTGTCCTTTTGATGTAGCCTTAAGCAGAGACTGGCGAATAACTCATTCAATGAAATGCGTTGTAGGTTGCCAAAAAACTACAGTCTCCTGTAATCTCAACATATATTTTTTCTTCCGACCTTCATGATACTTTCAAGTAATGAGCAGTACACCAATCAAGCTTAGATGCCCTAGTTTAGATCTTCCAGGTTGAAGCATTCGTTTGCAGTAACAGTTTGAATTTTTAGGTTTAACTCTGTTTTCTCCTATATTGACAGATGCAGTTCGAACTCTAAATCAACACGGTTTGTGCTAGCTTCTTGAAACTTGACAGAATACAGTAGTTCTACGTTCTATCTCTAAGGTATGATTCCTCTTGATGTAGCCTTAAGCAAAGACTGGCGAATAACTCATTCAATGAAATGTGTTGTTAGGTTGCCAGAAAACTACAATCTCCTCTAATCTCAACATATATTTTTTTTTCCTACCTTCATGATACTTTCAAGTAATGAGCAGTACACCAATCAAACTTGGATGCCCTAGTTTCGTTCTTCTAGGTTGAAGCATTCGTTTGCAGTAACAGTTTGAATTTTTAGGTTTCACTCTGTTTTCTCCTATATTGACAGATGCTGTTCGAACTCTAAATCAACACGGTTTGTGCTAGCTTCTTGAAACTTGACACAATACATTAGTTCTACGTTCTATCTCTAAGGTTTGTTTCCTCTTGATGTAGCCTTAAGCAGAGACTGGAGAATAACTCATTCAATGAAAGGCGTTGTTAGGCTGCCAAAAAACTACAGTCTCCTGAAATCACAACATATATTTTTTCTTCCAACATTCATGATACTTTCAAGTAATGAGCAGTACACCAATCAAACTTCAATGCCCTAGTTTCGTTCTTCTAGGTTGAAGCATTCGTTTGCAGTAACAGTTTGAATATTTAGGTTTCACTCTGTTTTCTCCTATATTGACAGATGCAGTTCGAACTCTAAATCAACACGGTTTGTGCTAGCTTCTTGAAACTTGACACAATACAGTAGTTCTACGTTCTATCTCTAAGGTTTGTTTCCTCTTGATGTAGCCTTAAGCAGAGACTGGAGAATAACTCCTTCAATGAAACGCGTTGGTACCCTGCCAAAAAACTACCGTCTCCGAAATCAAAACATATATTTTTGATTCCGACCTTCATGATACTTTCACGTAATGATCAGTACACCAATCCCACTTGGATGCCCATGTTTAGTTCTCCTAGATTGAAGCATTCATTTCCAGGAACAGTTTGAATTTTTAGGTTTCACTCTGTTTTCTCCTATATTGACAGATGCAGTTCGAACTCTAAATCAACACGGTGTGTGCTAGCTTGTGAAACTTGACACAATACAGTAGTTCTACGTTCTATCTCTAAGTTTTGTTTCCTCTTGATGTAGCCTAATGCAGGGACTGCGAATAACACTTATATGGAAAGGGGTTGAAAAACTTCCAAACACTAGAGTCTCCTGAAATCTCAACATATATTTTTTCATCCAATCTTCATGATACATTCACGTAATGATCAGTACACCAATCCCACTTGGATGCCAAGATTAGTTCTCCTAGATTGAAGCATTCGTTTCCAGGAACAGTTTGAATTTTTAGGTTTCACTCTGTTTTCTCCTATATTGACAGATGCAGTTCGAACTCTAAATCAACACGGTTTGTGCTAGCTTCTTGAAACTTGACACAATACAGTAGTTCTACGTTCTATCTCTAAGGTTTGTTTCCTCTTGATGTACCCTTAATCAGAGACTGGAGAATAACTCATTCAATGAAAGGCATTGTTAGGCAGCCAAAAAACTACAGTCTCCTGAATCACAACATATAGTTTTTTCTTCCGAACTTCATGATACTTTCAAGTAATGAGCAGTACACCAATCAAACTTGGATGCCCAAGTTTCGTTGTCCTAGGTTGAAGCATTCGTTTGCAGTCACAGTTTGAATTTTTAGGTTTCACTCTGTTTTCTCCTATATTGACAGATGCATTTCGTTCTCTAAATCAAACACAGTTTGTGCTAGCTTCTTGAAACTTGACACAATACGGTAGTTCTACGTTCTATCTCTGTGTTTGGTTTCCTCTTGATGTAGCCTAATGCAGGGACTGTGAATAACACTTATATGGAAAGGGGTTGCCAAACTTCCAAACACTAGAGTCTCCTGAAATCTCAACATATATTTTTTCATCCAATCTTCATGATACATTCACGTAATGATCAGTACACCAATCTCACTTGGATGCCCAAGTTTAGTTCTCCTAGATTGAAGCATTCGTTTCCAGGAACAGTTTGAATTTTTAGGTTTCACTCTGTTTTCTCCTATATTGACAGATGCAGTTCGAACTCTAAATCAACACGGTTTGTGCTAGCTTCTTGACACTTGACACAATACAGTAGTTCTACGTTCTATCTCTAAGGTTTGTTTCCTCTTGTTGTAGCCTTAAGCAAACACTGGCGAATAACTCATTCAATGAAATGCGTTGTAGGTTGCCAAAAAACTACAGTCTCCTGTAATCTCAACATATATTTTTTCTTCCGACCTTCATGATACTTTCAAGTAATGAGCAGTACACCAATCAAGCTTAGATGCCCTAGTTTCGATATTCCAGGTTGAAGCATTCGTTTGCAGTAACAGTGTGAATTTTTAGGTTTCACTCTGTTTTCTCCTATATTGACAGATGCAGTTCGAACTCTAAATCAACACGGTTTGTGCTAGCTTCTTGAAACTTGACACAATACAGTAGTTCTACGTTCTATCTCTAAGGTATGATTCCTCTTGATGTAGCCTTAAGCAAAGACTGGCGAATAACTCATTCAATGAAATGTGTTGTTAGGTTGCCAGAAAACTACAATCTCCTCTAATCTCAACATATATATATATTTTTTTTTACCTTCATGATACTTTCAAGTAATGAGCAGTACACCAATCAAACTTGGATGCCCTAGTTTCGTTCTTCTAGGTTGAAGCATTCGTTTGCAGTAACAGTTTGAATTTTTAGGTTTCACTCTGTTTTCTCCTATATTGACAGATGCTGTTCGAACTCTAAATCAACACGGTTTGTGCTAGCTTCTTGAAACTTGACACAATACATTAGTTCTACGTTCTATCTCTAAGGTTTGTTTCCTCTTGATGTAGCCTTAAGCAGAGACTGGAGAATAACTCATTCAATGAAAGGCGTTGTTAGGCTGCCAAAAAACTACAGTCTCCTGAAATCACAACATATATTTATTCTTCCAACATTCATGATACTTTCAAGTAATGAGCAGTACACCAATCAAACTTCAATGCCCTAGTTTCGTTCTTCTAGGTTGAAGCATTCGTTTGCAGTAACAGTTTGAATATTTAGGTTTCACTCTGTTTTCTCCTATATTGACAGACGCAGTTCGAACTCTAAATCAACACGGTTTGTGGTAGCTTCTTGAAACTTGACACAATACAGTAGTTCTACGTTCTATCTCTAACGTTTGTTTCCTCTTGATGTAGCCTTAAGCAGAGACTGGAGAATAACTCCTTCAATGAAACGCGTTGGTACCCTGCCAAAAAACTACCGTCTCCTGAAATCAAAACATATATTTTTGATTCCGACCTTCATGATACTTTCACTTAATGATCAGTACACCAATCCCACTTGGATGCCCATGTTTAGTTCTCCTAGATTGAAGCATTCATTTCCAGGAACAGTTTGAATTTTTAGGTTTCACTCTGTTTTCTCCTATATTGACAGATGTAGTTCGAACTCTAAATCAACACGGTGTGTGCTAGCTTCTTGAAACTTGACACAATACAGTAGTTCTACGTTCTATCTCTAAGTTTTGTTTCCTCTTGATGTAGCCTAATGCAGGGACTGCGAATAACACTTATATGGAAAAGGGTTGAAAACTTCCAAACACTAGAGTCTCCTGAAATCTCAACATATATTTTTTCATCCAATCTTCATGATACATTCACGTAATGATCAGTACACCAATCATACTTGGAAGCCCAAGTTTACTTCTCCTAGATTGAGGCATTCCTTTCCAGGAACAGTTTGAATTTTTAGGTTTCACTCTGTTTTCTCCTACATTGACAGATGCAGTACGAACTTTAAATCAACACGGTTTGTGCTAGCTTATTGAAACTTGACACAATACAGTAGTTCTACGTTCTATCTCTAAGGTTTGTTTCCTCTTGATGTAGCCTTAAGCAGAGACTGGAGAATAACTCATTGAATGAAAGGCATTGTTAGGCTGCCAAAAAACTACAGTCTCCTGAAATCACAGCATATATTTTTTCTTATTACCTTCATGATACTTTCAAGTAATGAGCAGTACACCAATCAAACTTCGATGCCCTAGTTTCATTCTTCTAGGTTGAAGCATTCGTTTGCAGTAACAGTTTGAATTTTTAGGTTTCACTCTCTTTTCTCCTATATTGACAGATGCTGTTCAAACTCTAAATCAAACACAGATTGTGCTATCTTCTTGAAACTTGACACAATACAATAGTTCTACGTTCTATCTCTAAGTTTTGTTTCCTCTTGATGTAGCCTAATGCAGGGACTGCGAATAACACTTATATGGAAAGGGGTTGCCAAACTTCCAAACACTAGAGTCTCCTGAAATCTCAACATATATGTTTTCATCCAATCTTCATGATACATTCACGTAATCATCAGTACACCAATCCCACTTGGATGCCCAAGTTTCGTTCTCCTAGATTGAAGCATTCGTTTCCAGGAACAGTTTGAATTTTTAGGTTTAACTCTGTTTTCTCCTATATTGACAGATGCAGTTCGAACTCTAAATCAACACGGTTTGTGCTAGCTTCTTGAAACTTGACACAATACAGTAGTTCTACGTTCTATCTCTAAGGTTTGTTTCCTCTTGATGTAGCCTTAAGCAGAGACTGGCGAATAACTCATTCAATGAAATGCGTTGTTAGGTTGCCAAAAAACTACAGTCTCCTGTAATCTCAACATATATTTTTTCTTCCGAACTTCATGATACTTTCAAGTAAGGAGCAGTACACCAATCAAACTTGGATGCCCTAGTTTCGATCTTCTAGGTTGAAGCATTCTTTTGCAGTAACAGTTTGAATTTTTAGGTTTCACTCTGTTTTCTCCTATATTGACAGATGCAGTTCGAACTCTAAATCAACACGGTTTGTGCTAGCTTCTTGAAACTTGACACAATACAGTAGTTCTACGTTCTATCTCTAAGGTATGATTCCTCTTGATATAGCCTTAAGAAAAGACTGGCGAATAACTCATTCAATGAAATGCGTTGTTAGGTTGCCAAAAAACTACAATCTCCTCTAATCTCAAAATATATTTTTTCTTCCTACCTTCATGATACTTTCAAGTAATGAGCAGTACACCAATCAAACTTGGATGCCCTAGTTTCGTTCTTCTAGGTTGAAGCATTCGTTTGCAGTAACAGTTTGAATTTTTAGGTTTCACTCTGTTTTCTCCTATATTGTCAGATGCAGTTCGAACTCTAAATCAACACGGTTTGTGCTAGCTTCTTGAAACTTGACACAATACAGTAGTTCTACGTTCTATCTCTAAGGTTTGTTTCGTCTTGATGTAGTCTTAAGCAAAGACTGGTGAATAACTCATTCAATGAAAGGCGTTGTTAGGTTGGCAAAAACTATAGTCTCCTGTAATCTCAACATATATTTTTTCTTCTGACCTTCATGATACTTTCAAGTAATGAGCAGTACACCAATCAAACATGGATGCCCAAGTTTTGTTCTCCTAGGTTGAAGCATTCGTTTGCAGTAACAGTTTGAGTTTTTAGGTTTCACTCTGTTTTCTCCTATATTGACAGATGCAGTTCGAACTCTAAATCAAACACGGTTTCTGCTAGCTTCTTGAAACTTGACACAATACAGTAGTTCTACGTTCTATCTCTAAGGTTTGTTTCGTCTTGATGTAGCCTTAAGCAGAGACTGGAGAATAACTCATTTAATGAAAGGCATTGTTAGGCTGCCAAAAAACTACAGTCTCCTGAAATCACAACGTATATTTTTTCTTCCGGCCTTCATGATACTTTCAAGTAATGAGCAGTACACCAATCAAACTTGGATGCCCAAGTTTCGTTCTCCTAGGTTGTAGCATTCGTTTGCAGTAACAGTTTGAATTTTTAGTTTTCACTCTGTTTTCTCCTATATTGACAGATGCAGTTCGAACTCTAAATCAAACACAGTTTGGGCTAGCTTCTTGAAACTTGACACAATACAGTAGTTCTACGTTCTATCTCTAAGTTTTGTTTCCTCTTGATGTAGCCTAATGCAGGGATTACGAATAACACTTATATGGAAAGGGGTTGCCAAACTTCCAAACACTAGAGTCTCCTGAAATCTCAACATATATTTTTTCATCCAATCTTCATGATACATTCACGTAATGATCAGTACACCAATCCCACTTGGATGCCCAAGTTTAGTTCTCCTAGATTGAGGCATTCATTTCCAGGAACAGTTTGAATTTTTAATTTTCACTCTGTTTTCTCCTACATTGACAGATGCAGTACGAACTCTAAATCAACACGGTTTGTGCTAGCTTATTGAAACTTGACACAATACAGTAGTTCTACGTTCTATCTCTAAGGTTTGTTTCCTCTTGATGTAGCCTTAAGCAGAGACTGGAGAATAACTAATTCAATGAAAGGCGATGTTAGGCTGCCAAAGAACTACAGTCTCCTGAAATCACAGCATATGTTTTTTCTTCCGACCTTCATGATACTTTCAAGTAATGAGCAGTACACCAATCAAACTTGGATGCCCTAGTTTCATTCTTCTAGGTTGAAGCATTCGTTTGCAGTAACAGTTTGAATTTTTAGGTTTCACTCGGTTTTCTCCTATATTGACAGAGGCTGTTCGAACTCTAAATCAAACACAGTTTGTGCTAGCTTCTTGAAACTTGACACAATACAGTAGTTCTACGTTCTATCTCTAAGTTTTGTTTCCTCTTGATGTAGAATAATGCAGGGACTGCGAATAACACTTATATGGAAAGGGGTTGCCAAACTTCCAAACACTAGAGTCTCCTGAAAACTCAACATATATGTTTTCATCCAATCTTCATGATACATTCACGTAATCATCAGTACACCAATCCCACTTGGATGCCCAAGTTTTGTTCTCCTAGATTGAAGCATTCGTTTCCAGGAACAGTTTGAATTTTTAGGTTTCACTCTGTTTTCCTCCTATATTGACAGATGCAGTTCGAACTCTAAATCAACACGGTTTGTGCTAGCTTCTTGAAACTTGACACAATACAGTAGTTCTACGTTCTATCTCTAAGGTTTGTTTCCTTTTGATGTAGCCTTAAGCAGAGACTGGCGAATAACTCATTCAATGAAATGCGTTGTAGGTTGCCAAAAAACTACAGTCTCCTGTAATCTCAACATATATTTTTTCTTCCGACCTTCATGATACTTTCAAGTAATGAGCAGTACACCAATCAAGCTTGGATGCCCTAGTTTCGATCTTCTAGGTTGAAGCATTGGTTTGAAGTAACAGTTTGAATTTTTAGGTTTCACTCTGTTTTCTCCTATATTGACAGTTGCAGTTCGAACTCTAAATCAACACGGTTTGTGCTAGCTTCTTGAAACTTGACACAATACAGTAGTTCTACGTTCTATCTCTAAGGTATGTTTCCTCTTGATGTAGCCTTAAGCAAACACTGGCGAATAACTCATTCAATGAAATGCGTTGTTAGGTTGCCAAAAAACTACAGTCTCCTGTAATCTCAACATAAATTTTTTCTTCCTACCTTCATGATACTTTCAAGTAATGAGCAGTACACCAATCAAACTTGGATGCCCTAGTTTTGTTCTTCTAGGTTGAAGCATTCGTTTGCAGTAACAGTTTGAATTTTTAGGTTTCACTCTGTTTTCTCCTATATTGTCAGATGCAGTTCGAACTCTAAATAACACGGTTTGTGCTAGCTTCTTGAAACTTGACACAATACAGTAGTTCTACGTTCTATCTCTAAGGTTTGTTTCGTCTTGATGTAGTCTTAAGCAAAGACTGGTGAATAACTCATTCAATGAAAGGCGTTGTTAGGTTGGCAAAAAACTATAGTCTCCTGTAATCTCAACATATATTTTTTCTTCTGACCTTCATGATACTTTCAAGTAATGAGCAGTACACCAATCAAACATGGATGCCACGTTTTGTTCTCCTAGGTTGAAGCATTCGTTTGCAGTAACAGTTTGAGTTTTTAGGTTTCACTCTGTTTTCTCCTATATTGACAGATGCAGTTCAAACTCTAAATCAAACACGGTTTCTGCTAGCTTCTTGAAACTTGACACAATACAGTAGTTCTACGTTCTATCTCTAAGGTTTGTTTCGTCTTGATGTAGCCTTAAGCAGAGACTGGAGAATAACTCATTTAATGAAAGGCATTGTTAGGCTGCCAAAAAACTACAGTCTCCTGAAATCACAACATATATTTTTTTCTTCCGGCCTTCATGATACTTTCAAGTAATGAGCAGTACACCAATCAAACTTGGATGCCCAAGTTTCGTTCTCCTAGGTTGTAGCATTCGTTTGCAGTAACAGTTTGAATTTTTAGTTTTCACTCTGTTTCTCCTATATTGACAGATGCAGTTCGAACTCTAAATCAAACACAGTTTGGGCTAGCTTCTTGAAACTTGACACAATACAGTAGTTCTACGTTCTATCTCTAAGTTTTGTTTCCTCTTGATGTAGCCTAATGCAGGGATTACGAATAACACTTATATGGAAAGGGGTTGCCAAACTTCCAAACACTAGAGTCTCCTGAAATCTCAACATATATTTTTTCATCCAATCTTCATGATACATTCACGTAATGATCAGTACACCAATCCCACTTGGATGCCCAAGTTTAGTTCTCCTAGATTGAGGCATTCATTTCCAGGAACAGTTTGAATTTTTAATTTTCACTCTGTTTTCTCCTACATTGACAGATGCAGTACGAACCTCTAAATCAACACGGTTTGTGCTAGCTTATTGAAACTTGACACAATACAGTAGTTCTACGTTCTATCTCTAAGGTTTGTTTCCTCTTGATGTAGCCTTAAGCAGAGACTGGAGAATAACTAATTCAATGAAAGGCGATGTTAGGCTGCCAAAGAACTACAGTCTCCTGAAATCACAGCATATATTTTTTCTTCCGACCTTCATGATACTTTCAAGTAATGAGCAGTACACCAATCAAACTTGGATGCCCTAGTTTCATTCTTCTAGGTTGAAGCATTCGTTTGCAGTAACAGTTTGAATTTTTAGGTTTCACTCGGTTTTCTCCTATATTGACAGATGCTGTTCGAACTCTAAATCAAACACAGTTTGTGCTAGCTTCTTGAAACTTGACACAATACAGTAGTTCTACGTTCTATCTCTAAGTTTTGTTTCCTCTTGATGTAGAATAATGCAGGGACTGCGAATAACACTTATATGGAAAGGGGTTGCCAAAACTTCCAAACACTAGAGTCTCCTGAAATCACATATATGTTTTCATCCAATCTTCATGATACATTCACGTAATCATCAGTACACCAATCCCACTTGGATGCCCAAGTTTTGTTCTCCTAGATTGAAGCATTCGTTTCCAGGAACAGTTTGAATTTTTAGGTTTTACTCTGTTTTCCTCCTATATTGACAGATGCAGTTCGAACTCTAAATCAACACGGTTTGTGCTAGCTTCTTGAAACTTGACACAATACAGTAGTTCTACGTTCTATCTCTAAGGTTTGTTTCCTTTTGATGTAGCCTTAAGCAGAGACTGGCAAATAACTCATTCAATGAAATGCGTTGTAGGTTGCCAAAAAACTACAGTCTCCTGTAATCTCAACATATATTTTTTCTTCCGAACTTCATGATACTTTCAAGTAATGAGCAGTACACCAATCAAGCTTGGATGCCCTAGTTTCGATCTTCTAGGTTGAAGCATTGGTTTGAAGTAACAGTTTGAATTTTAGGTTTCACTCTGTTTTCTCCTATATTGACAGATGCAGTTCGAACTCTAAATCAACACGGTTTGTGCTAGCTTCTTGAAACTTGACACAATACAGTAGTTCTACGTTCTATCTCTAAGGTATGTTTCCTCTTGATGTAGCCTTAAGCAAACACTGGCGAATAACTCATTCAATGAAATGCGTTGTTAGGTTGCCAAAAAACTACAGTCTCCTGTAATCTCAACATATATTTTTTCTTCCTACCTTCATGATACTTTCAAGTAATGAGCAGTACACCAATCAAACTTGGATGCCCTAGTTTCGTTCTTCTAGGTTGAATCATTCGTTTGCAGTAACAGTTTAAGTTTTTAGGTTTCACTCTGTTTTCTCCTATATTGACAGATGCAGTTCGAACTCTAAATCAAACACGATTTCTGCTAGCTTCTGGAAACTTGACACAATACAGTAGTTCTACGTTCTATCTCTAAGGTTTGTTTCGTCTTGATGTAGACTTAAGCAGAGACTGGAGAATAACTCATTCAATGAAAGGCATTGTTAGGCTGCCAAAAAATACAGTCTCCTGAAATCACAACATATATTTTTCTACCGGACTTCATGATACTTTCAAGTAATGAGCAGTACACCAATCAAACTTGGATGCCCAAGTTTTGTTCTCCTAGGCTGTAGCATTCGTTTGCAGTAACAATTTCAATTTTAGGTTTCACTCTGTTTCTCCTATATTGACAGACGCAGTTCGAACTCTAAATCAAACACAGTTTGTGCTGGCTTCTTGAAACTTGACACAATACAGTAGTTCTACGTTCTATCTCTAAGTTTTGTTTCCTCTTGATGTAGCCTAATGCAGGGATTGCGAATAACACTTATACGGAAAGGGGTTGCCAAACTTCCAAACACTAGAGTCTCCTGAAACCTCAACATATATTTTTTCATCCAATCTTCATGATACATTCACGTAATGATCAGTACACCAATCCCACTTGGATGCCCAAGTTTAGTTCTCCTAGATTGAAGCATTCGTTTGCAGTAACAGTTTGAATTTTTAGGTTTCACTCTGTTTCTCCTATATTGACAGATGCAGTTCGAACTCTAAATCAACACGGTTTGTGCTAGCTTCTTGAAACTTGACACAATACAGTAGTTCTACGTTCTATCTCTAAGGTTTGTTTAGTTTGATGTAGCCTTAAGCAGAGACTGGAGAATAACTCATTCAATGAAAGGCGTTGTTAGGCTGCCAAAAAACTACAGTCTCCTGAAATCAAAACATATATTTTTTCTTCCGACCTTCATGATACTTTCAAGTAATGAGCAGTACACCAATCAAACTTGGATGCCCAAGTTTCGTTGTCCTAGGATGAAGCATTCGTTTGCAGTCACAGTTTGAATTTTTAGGTTTCACTCTGTTTTCTCCTATATTGACAGATGCATTTCGATCTCTAAATCAAACACAGTTTGTGCTAGCTTCTTGAAACTTGACACAATACAGTAGTTCTACGATCTATCTCTAAGGTTTGTTTCCTCTTGATGTAGCCTTAAGCAGAGACTGGAGAATAACTCATTCAATGAAAGGCATTGTTAGGCTGCCAAAAAACTACAGTCTCCTGAAATCACAACATATATTTTTTCTTCCGACCTTCATGATACTTTCAAGCAATGAGCAGTACACCAATCAAACTTGGATGCCCAAGTTTCGTTCTCCAAGGTTGAAGCATTCGTTTGCAGTAACAGTTTGAATTTTAGGTTTCACTATGTTTTCTACTATATTGACAGATGCAGTTCGAACTCTAAATCAAACACAGTTTGTGCTAGCTTCTTGAAACTTGACACAATACAGTAGTTCTACGTTCTATTTCTAAGTTTTGTTTCCTCTTGATGTAGCCTAATGCAGGGACTGCGAATAACACTTGTATGGAAAGGGGTTGCCAAACTTCAACACTAGAGTCTCCTGAAATCTCAACATATATTTTTTCATCCAATCTTCATGATACATTCAGGTAATGATCAGTACACCAATCCCACTTGGATGCCCAAGTTTAGTTCTCCTAGATTGAAGCATTCGTTTGCAGGAACAGTTTGAATTTTTAGGTTTCACTCTGTTTTCTCCTATATTGACAGATGCTGTTCGAACTCTAAATCAACACGGTTTGTGCTAGGTTCTTGAAACTTGACACAATACAGTAGTTCTACGTTCTAACTCTAAGGTTGTTTCCTCTTGATGTAGCTTTAAGCAAAGACTGGCGAATAACTCATTCAATATAATGCGTTGTTATGTTGCCAAAAAACTACAGTCTCCTGTAATCTCAACATATATTTTTTCTCCGACCTTCATGATACTTTCAAGTAATGAGCAGTACACCAATCAAACTGGATGCCCAAGTTTTGTTCTCCTAGGTTGAAGCATTCGTTTGCAGTAACAGTTTCAGTTTTTAGATTTCACTTTGTTTTCTCCTATATTGACAGATGCAGTTCGAACTCTAAATCAAACACGGTTTCTGCTAGCTTCTGGAAACTTGACACAATACAGTAGTTCTACGTTCTATCCCTAAGGTTTGTTTCGTCTTGATGTAGCCTTAAGCAGAGACTGGAGAATAACTCATTCAATGAAAGGCATTGTTAGGCTGCCAAAAAACTACAGTCTCCTGAAATCACAACATATATTTTTTCTTCAGGCCTTCATGATACTTTCAAGTAATGAGCAGTACACAAATCAAACTTGGAGGCCCAAGTTTCGTTCTCCTAGGTTGTAGCATTCGTTTGCAGTAACAGTTTGAATTTTTAGGTTTCACTCTGTTTTCTCCTATATTGACAGACGCAGTTCGAACTCTATATCAAACACAGTTTGTGCTAGCTTCTTGAAACTTGACACAATACAGTAGTTCTACGTTCTATCTCTAAGTTTTGTTTCCTCTTGATGTAGCCTAATGCAGGGATTACGAATAACACTTATATGGAAAGGGGTTGCCAAACTTCCAAACACTAGAGTCTCCTGAAATCTCAACATATATTTTTTCATCCAATCTTCATGATACATTCACGTAATGATCAGTACACCAATCCCACTTGGATGCCCAAGTTTAGTTCTCCTAGATTGAGGCATTCATTTCCAGGAACAGTTTGAATTTTTAATTTTCACTCTGTTTTTCTCCTACATTGACAGATGCAGTACGAACTCTAAATCAACACGGTTTGTGCTAGCTTATTGAAACTTGACACAATACAGTAGTTACGTTCTATCTCTCAGGTTTGTTTCCTCTTGATGTAGCCTTAAGCAGAGAATGGAGAATAACTAATTCAATGAAAGGCGATGTTAGGCTGCCAAAGAACTACAGTCTCCTGAAATCACAGCATATATTTTTTCTTCTGACCTTCATGATACTTTCAAGTAATGAGCAGTACACCAATCAAACTTGGATGCCCTAGTTTCATTCTTCTAGGTTGAAGCATTCGTTTGCAGTAACAGTTTGAATTTTTAGGTTTCACTGTGTTTTCTCCTATATTGACAGATGCTGTTCGAACTCTAAATCAAACACAGTTTGTGCTAGCTTCTTGAAACTTGACACAATACAGTAGTTCTACATTCTATCTCTAAGTTTTGTTTCCTCTTGATGTAGAATAATGCAGGGACTGCGAATAACACTTATATGGAAAGGGGTTGCCAAACTTCCAAACACTAGAGTCTCCTGAAAACTCAACATATATGTTTTCATCCAATCTTCATGATACATTCACGTAATCATCAGTACACCAATCCCACTTGGATGCCCAAGTTTTGTTCTCCTAGATTGAAGCATTCGTTTCCAGGAACAGTTTGAATTTTTAGGTTTCACTCTGTTTTCCTCCTATATTGACAGATGCAGTTCGAACTCTAAATCAACACGGTTTGTGCTAGCTTCTTGAAACTTGACACAATACAGTAGTTCTACGTTCTATCTCTAAGGTTTGTTTCCTTTTGATGTAGCCTTAAGCAGAGACTGGCGAATAACTCATTCAATGAAATGCGTTGTAGGTTGCCAAGAAACTACAGTCTCCTGTAATCTCAACATATATTTTTTCTTCCGACCTTCATGATACTTTCAAGTAATGAGCAGTACACCAATCAAGCTTGGATGCCCTAGTTTCGATCTTCTAGGTTGAAGCATTGGTTTGAAGTAACAGTTTGAATTTTTAGGTTTCACTCTGTTTTCTCCTATATTGACAGATGCAGTTCGAACTCTAAATCAACACGGTTTGTGCTAGCTTCTTGAAACATGACACAATACAGTAGTTCTACGTTCTATCTCTAAGGTTTGTTTCCTCTTGATGTAGCCTTAAGCAGAGACTGGAGAATAACTCATTCAATGAAAGGCGTTATTAGGCTGCCAAAAAACTACAGTCTCCTGAAATCACTACATATATTTTTTCTTCCGACCTTCATGATACTTTCAAGTATTGACCAGTACACCAATCAAACTTGGATGCCCAAGTTTTGTTGTCCTAGTTTGAAGCATTCGTTTGCAGTCACAGTTTGAATTTTTAGGTTTCACTCTGGTTTCTCCTATATTGACAGATGCATTTCGATCTCTAAATCAAACACAGTTTGTGCTAGTTTCTTGAAACTTGACAAAATACAGTAGTTCTACGTTCTATCTCTAAGGTTTGTTTCGTCTTGATGTAGTCTTAAGCAAAGACTGGCGAATAACTCATTCAATGAAATGCGTTGTTAGGTTGCCAAAAAACTACAGTCTTCTATAATCTCAACATATATTTTTTCTTCGGACCTTCATGATACTTTCAAGTAATGAGCAGTACACCAATCAAACTTGGATGCCCAAGTTTCGTTCTCCTAGGTTGAAGCATTCGTTTGCAGTAACAGTTTGAATTTTTATGTTTCACTCTGTTTTCTCCTATATTGACAGATGCAGTTCGAACTCTATATGAAACACAGTTTGTGCTAGCTTCTTGAAACTTGACACAATACAGTAATTCTACGTTCTATCTCTAAGTTTTGTTTCCTCTTGATGTAGCCTAATGCAGGGACTGCGAATAACAATTATATGGAAAGGGGTTGCCAAACTTCCAAACACTAGAGTCTCCTGAAATCTCAACATATATTTTTTCATCCAAACTTCATGATACATTCACGTAATGATCAGTACACCAATCCCACTTGGATGCCCAAGTTTAGTTCTCCTAGATTGAAGCATTCGTTTCCAGGAACAGTTTGAATTTTTAGGTTTCACTCTGTTTTCTCCTATATTGACAGATGCAGTACGAACTCTAAATCAACACGGTTTGTGCTAGCTTCTTGAAAGTTGACACAATACAGTAGTTCTATGTTCTATCTCTAAGGTTTGTTTCCTCTTGATGTAGCCTTAAGCAAAGACTGGCGAATAACTCATTCAATGAAATGCGTTGTTAGGTTGCCAAAAAACTACAGTCTCCTGTAATCTCAACATATATTTTTTCTTCCGACCTCCATGATACTTTCAAGTAATGAGCTGTACACCAATCAAACTTGGATGCCGTAGTTTCGTTCTACTAGGTTGAAGCATTTGTTTGCAGTAACAGTTTGAATTTTTAGGTTTCACTCTGTTTTTTCCTATATTGACAGATGCAGTTCGAACTCTAAATCAAACACGGTTTCTGCTACCTTCTTGAAACTTGACACAATACAGTAGTTCTACGTTCTATCTCTAAGTTTTTTTTCCTCTTGATGTAGCCTAATGCAGGGACTGCGAATAACACATATATGGAAAGGGGTTGAAAAATTTCCAAACACTAGAGTCTCCTGAAATCTCAACATATATTTTTTCATCAAATCTTCATGATACATTCACGTAATGATCAGTACAGCAATCCCACTTGGATGCCCAAGTTTAGTTCTCCTAGATTGAAGCATTCGTTTCCAGGAACAGTTTGAATTTTTAGTTTTCACTCTGTTTTCTCCTATATTGACAGATGCAGTACGAACATTAAATCAACACGGTTTGTGATAGCTTCTTGAAACTTGACACAATACATTAGTTCTACGTTCTATCTCTAAGGTTTGTTTCTTCTTGATGTAGCCTTAAGCAAAGACTGGCGAATAACTCATTCAATGAAATGCGTTGTTAGGTTGCCAAAAAACTACAGTCTCCTGTAATCTCAACATATATTTTTTCTTCCGACCTTCATGATACTTTTAAGTAATGAGCAGTACACCAATCAAACTTGGATGCCCTAGTTTCGTTCTTCTAGGTTGAAGCATTCGTTTGCAGTAACAGTTTGAATTTTTAGGTTTCACTCTGTTTTCTCCTATATTGACAGATGCAGTTCGAACTCTAAATCAACACGGTTTGTGCTAGCTTCTTGAAACTTGACACAATACAGTAGTTCTACGTTCTATCTCTAAGGTTTGTTTCCTCTTGATGTAGCTTTAAGCAGAGACTGGAGGATAACTCATTCAATGAAACGCGTTGTTAGGCTGCCAAAAAACTACAGTGTCCTGAATTCACAACATATACTTTTTCTTCCGACCTTCATGATACTTTCAAGTAATGAGCAGTACACCAATCAAACTTGGATGCCCAAGTTTCGTTCTCCTAGGTTGAAGCATTCGTTTGCAGTAACAGTTTGAAATTTTAGGTTTCACTCTGTTTTCTCCTATATTGACAGATGCAGTTCGAACTCTAAATCTACACAGTTTGTGCTAGCTTCTTGAAAATTGACACAATACAGTAGTTCTACGTTCTATCTCTAAGTTTTGTTTCCTCTTGATGTAGCCTAATGCAGGGACTGCGAATAACACTTATATGGAAAGGGGTTGCCAAACTTCCAAACACTAGAGTCTCCTGAAATCTCAATATATATTTTTTCATCAAATCTTCATGATACATTCACGTAATGATCAGTACAGCAATCCCACTTGGATGCCCAAGTTTAGTTCTCCTAGATGGAAGCATTCGTTTCCAGGAATAGTTTGAATTTTTAGGTTCACCCTGTTTTCTCCTATATTGACAGATGGAGTTCGAACTCTAAATCAACACGGTTTCTACTAGCTTCTTGAAACTTGAAACAATACAGTAGTTCTACGTTCTATCTCTAAGCTTTGTTTCCTCTTGATGTAGCCTTAAGCAAAAACTGGCGAATAACTCATTCAATGAAATGCATTGTTAGGCTGCCAAAAAACTACAGTCTCCTGTAATCTCAACATATATTTTTTCTTCCTAACTTCATGATACTTTCAAGTAATGAGCAGTACACCAATCAATCTTGGATGCCCTCGTTTCGATCTTCTAGGTTGAAGCATTCGTTTGCAGTAACAGTTTAAATTTTTAGGTTTCACTCTGTTTTCTCCTATATTGACAGATGCAGTTCGAACTCTAAATCAAACACGGTTTCTGCTAGCTTCTTGAAACTTGACACAATAGAGTAGTTCTACATTCTATCCCTAAGGTTTGTTTCCTCTTGATGTAGCCTTAATCAGAGACTGGTGAATAATACTTTCAATGAAAGGCATTGTTAAGCTTCCTAAAAACTACGATCTCCTGAAATCTCAACATATATTTTTTTATCCAGCCTTCATGATTCTTTCAAGTAATAAGCAGTACACCACTCAAACTTGGATGCCCAAGTTTCGTTCTCCTAGGTTGAAGCATTCGTTTGCAGGAAAAGTTTGAATTTTTAGGTTTCACTCTGTTTTCTCCTATATTGACAGATGCATTTCGAACTCTAAATCAAACACGGTTTCTGCTAGCTTTGAAACTTGACACAATACAGTAGTTCTACGTTCTATCCCTAAGGTTTGTTTCCTCTTGATGTAGCCTAATGCAGGGACTGGCGAATAACACTTATATTGAAAGGGGTCTCCAAACTTCCAAAAACTAGAGTCTCCTGAAATCTCAACATATATTTTTTCATCCAATCTTCATGATACATTCACGTAATGATCAGTACACCAATCCCACTTGGAAGCCCAAGTTTAGTTTTACTAGATTGAAGCATTCGTTCGCAGGAACATTTTGAATTTTTAGGTTTCACTCTGTTTTCTCCTATATTGAAAGATGCAGTTCGAACTCTAAATCAAACATGGTTTGTGCTAGCTTCTTGAAACTTGACACAATACAGTAGTTCTACGTTCTATCTCTAAGGTTTGTTTCATCTTGATGTAGCCTTAAGGAGAGACTGGAGAATAACTCATTCAATGAAAGGCGTAGTTAGGCTGCCAAAAAACTACAGTCTCCTGAAATCACAACATATATTTTTTCTTCCGACCTTCATGATAATTTCAAGTAATGAGCAGTACACCTATCAAACTTGGATGCCCAAGTTTCGTTCTCCTAGATTGAAGCATTCGTTTGCAATAATAGTTTGAATTTTTAGGTTTCACTCTGTTTTCTCCTATATTGACAGTTGCAGTTCGAAATCTAAATCAACACGGTTTGTGCTAGCTTCTTGAACTTGAAACATACAGTAGTTCTACGTTCTATCTCTAAGGTTTGTTTTCTCTTGATGTACCCTTAAGCAAAGACTGGTGAATAACTCATTCAATGAAAGGCGTTGTTAGGTTACCAAAAAACTACAGTCTCCTGTAATCTCAACATATATTTTTTCTTCCTACCTTCATGATACTTTCAAGTAACGAGCAGTACACCAATCAAACTTGGATGCCCAAGTTTTGCTCTCCTAGGTTGAAGCATTCGTTTGCAGTAACAGTTTGAATTTTTAGGTTTCACTCTGTTTTCTCCTATATTGACAGATGCAGTTCGAACTCTAAAACAAACACGCTTTCTGCTAGATTCTTGAAACTTGACACAATACAGTAGTTCTACGTTCTATCTCTAAGGTTTGTCTCCTCTTGATGTAGCCTAATGCAGGGACTGGCGAATAACACTTATATTGAAATGGGTTGCCAAACTACCAAAAACTAGAGTCTCCTGAAATCTCAACATATATTTTTTCATCCAATCTTCATGATACTCTTAAGTAATGATCAGTACACCAATCCCACTTGGATGCTCAAATTTCGTTCTCTTACCTTCAAGCATTAGTTTGAAGTAACAGTTTGAATTATTAGGTTTCACTCTGTTTTCTCCTATATTGACAAATATAGTTCAAAATCTAAATCAAACAAGGTTTGTGCTAGCTTCTTGAAACTTGACAAAATAAAGTAGTTCTACGTTCTATCTCTAAGGTTTGCTTCCTCTTGATGTAGCCTAAAGCAGGGACTGGCGAATAACACTTATATTGAAAGGGGTTGCCAAACTTCAAAACACTAGAGTCTCCTGAAATCTCAACACATATTTTTTCATCCAATCTTCATGATACATTCACGTAATGATCAGTACACCAATCCCTCTTGGATGCCCAAATTTAGTTCTCCTAGATTGAAGCATTCGTTTGCAGGAACAGTTTGAATTTTTAGGTTTCACTCTGTTTTCTCCTATATTGACAGATGCAGTTAGAACTCTAAATCAAACATGCTTTGTGCTACCTTCTTGAAACTTGACACAATACAGTAGTTCTACGTTCTATCCCTAAGGTTTGTTTTCTCTTGATGTAGCCTTAAGCAGAGACTGGCGTATAACACTTTCAATGAAAGGCGTTGTTAAGCTTCCAAAAAACTACGATCTCCTGAAATCTCAACATATATTTTTTTATACGACCTTCATGATACTTTCAAGTAATAAGCAGTACACCACTCAAACTTGGATGCCCAAGTTTCGTTCTCCTAGGTTGAAGCATCGTTTTCAGGAACAGTTTGAATTTTTAGGTTTCACTCTGTTTTCTCCTATATTGACAGATGCAGTTCGAACTCTAATTCAAACACAGTTTGTGCTAGCTTCTTGAAACTTGACACAATAGAGTAGTTCTACGTTCTATCTCTAAGTTTTGTTTCCTCTTGATGTAGCCTAATGCAGGGACTGCGAATAACACTTATATGGAAAGGGGTTGCCAAACTTCCAAACACTAGAGTCTCCTGAAATCTCAACATATATTTTTTCATCCAATCTTCATGATACCTTCACGTAATGATCAGTACTCCAATCCCACTTGGATGCCCAAGTTTAGCTCTCCTAGATTGAAGCATTCGTTTCCAGTAATAGTTTGAATTTTTAGGTTTCACTCTGTTTTCTCGTATATTGACAGATGCAGTTCGAACTCTAAAAACACGGTTTGTGCTAGCTTCTTGAACTTGACACAATACAGTAGTTCTAAGTTCTATCTCTAAGGTTTGTTTCCTCTTGATGTAGCATTAAGCAAAGACTGCTGAATAACTCATTCAATGAAATGCGTTGTTAGGTTGCCAATAACCTACAGTCTGCTGTAATCTCAACATATATTTTTTCTTCCGACCTTCATGATACTATCAAGTAATGAGCAGTACACCAATCAAACTTGGATGCCCTAGTTTCGTTCTTCTAGGTTGAAGCATTCGTTTGCAGTAACAGTTTGAATTTTGAGGTTTCACTCTGTTTTCTCCTATATTGACAGATGCATTTCAATCTCTAAATCAACCAAGGTTTCTGCTAGCTTCTTGAAACTTGACACAATACAGTAGTTCTACGTTCTATCTCTAAGGTTTGTTTCCTCTTGATGTAGCCTAATGCAAGGACTGGCGAATAATACTAATATTGAAAGGGGTTGCCAAACTTCCAAAAACTAGAGTCTCCTGAAATATCAACATATATTTTTTCATCCAATGTTCATGGTACTCTCAAGTAATGATCAGTACACCAATCCCACTTGGATGCTCAAGTTTCCTTCTTTTACCTTGAAGCATTCGTTTGCAGTAACAGTTTGAATTTTTAGGTTTCACTCTGTTTTCTCCTATATTGACAAATATAGTTCAAAATCTAAATCAAACAAGGTTTGTGCCAGCTTCTTGAAACTTGACAAAATAAATAGTTCTACGTTCTATCTCTAAGGTTTGCTTCCTCTTGATGTAGCCTAAAGCATTGACTGGCGAATAACACTTATATTGAAAGGGGTTGCCAAACTTCCAAAAACTAGAGTCTCCTGAAATCTCAACATATATTTTTTCATCCAGTCTCCATGATACATTCACGTAATGATCAGTACACCAATCCCACTTAGATGCCCAAGTTTAGTTCTCCTAGATTGAAGCATTCGTTTGCAGGAACAGTTTGAATTCTTAGGTTTCACTCTGTTTTGACCTATATTGACAGATGCAGTTAGAACTCTAAATCAAACACGGTTTGTGCTAGCTTCTTGAAACTTGACACAATAAAGTAGTTCTACGTTCTATCCCTAAGGATTGTTTCCTCTTGATGTAGCCTTAAGCAGAGACTGGCGAATAACACTTTCAGTGAAAGGCGTTGTTAAATTCCAGAAAACTAAGATCTTCTGAAATCTCAACATTTATTTTTTCTTCCGACCTTCATGATACTTTCAAGTAATGAGCAGTACACCAATCAAACGTGGATACCCAAGTTTTGTTCTTCTAGGTTGAAGCAATCGTTTGCAGTAACAGTTTGAATTTTTAGGTTTCACTCTGTTTTCTCCTATGTTGACAGATGCAGTTCGAACTCTAAATCAAAGACAGTTTGTGCTAGCTTCTTGAAACTTGACACAATACAGTCGTTTTACGTTCTATCTCTAAGTTTTGTTTCCTCTTGATGTAGCATAATGCAGGGAGTGCGAATAACACTTACATGGAAAGGGGTTGCCAAACTTCCAAACACTAGAGTCTCCTGAAATCTCAACATATATTTTTTCATCCAATCTTCATGATACATTCACGTAATGATCAGTACTCCAATCCCACTTGGATGCCCAAGTTTAGTTTTCCTAGATGGAAGCATTCGTTTCTAGGAACAGTTTGAATTTTTAGGTTTCACTCTGTTTTCTCCTATATTGACAGATGAAGTTCGAACTCTAAATCAACACGCTTTGTGCTAGCTTCTTGAAACTTGACACAATACAGTAGTTCTACGTTCTATCTCAAAGGTTTTTTTCCTCTTGATGTAGCCTTAAGCAAATACTGGCGAATAAATCATTCAATGAAATGCCTTGCTGGGTTGCCAAAAAACTACAGTCTCCTGTAATCTCAACATATATTTTTTCTTCCGACCTTCATGATAATTTCAAGTAATGAGCAGTACACCAATCAAACTTGGATGCCTAAGTTTTGTTCTTCTAGGTTGAAGCATTTGTTTGCAGTAACAGTTTGAATTTTTAGGTTTCACTCTGTTTTCTCCTATATTGACAGATGCAGTTCGAAATTTAAATCAAACACAGTTTGTGCTAGCTTCTTGAAACTTGACACAATACAGTAGTTCTACGTTCTATCTCTAAGTTTTGTTTTCTCTTGATGTAGCCTAATGCAGGGACTGCGAATAACACGTATATGGAAAGGGGTTGCCAAACTTCCAAACACTAGAGTCTCCTCAAATCTCAACATATATTTTTTCATCCAATCTTCATGATACATTCACGTAATGATCAGTACACCAATCCCACTTGGATGCCCAAGTTTAGTTCTCCTAGATTGAAGCATTCGTTTCCAGGAACAGTTTGAATTTTTAGGTTTCGCTCTGTTTTCTCCTATATTGACAGATGCAGTACGAACTCTAAATCAACACGGTTTGTGCTAGCTTCTTGAAACTTGACACAATACAGTAGTTCTACGTTCTATCTCTAAGGTTTGTTTCCTCTTGATGTAGCCTTAAGCAGAGACTGGAGAATAACTCATTCAATGAAAGGCGTTGTTAGGCTGCCAAAAAACTACAGTCTCCTGAATTCAAAACATATATTTTTTCTTCCGACCTTCATGATATTTTCAAGTAATGAGCAGTACACCAATCAAACTTGGATGCCCTAGTTTCGTTCTTCTAGGTTGAAGCATTCGTTTGCAGTAACAGTTTGAATTTTTAGGTTTCACTCTGTTCTCCTATATTGACAAATATAGTTCAAAATCTAAATCAAACAAGGTTTGTGCTAGCTTCTTGAAACTTGACAAAATAAATAGTTCTACGTTCTATCTCTAAGGTTTGCTTCCTCTTGATGTAGCCTAAAGCAGGGACTGGCGAATAACACTTATATTGAAAGGGGTTGCCAAACTTCCAAAAACTAGAGTCTCCTGAAATCTCAACATATATTTTTTCATCCAGTCTTCATGATACATTCACGTAATGATCAGTACAACAATCCCACTTGGAAGCCCAAGTTTAATTCTCCTAGATTGAAGCATTCGTTTGCAGGAACAGTTTGAATTTTTAGGTTTCACTCTGTTTTGACCTATATTGACAGATGCAGTTAGAACTCTAAATCAAACACGGTTTGTGCTAGCTTCTTGAAACTTGACACAATAAAGTAGTTCTACGTTCTATCCCTAAGGTTTGTTTCCTCTTGATGTAGCCTTAAGCAGAGACCGGCAAATAACACTTTAAATGAAAGGCGTTGTTAAATTCCAGAAAACTAAGTTCTCCTGAAATCTCAACATATATTTTTTCTTCCGACCTTCATGATACTTTCAAGTAATGAGCAGTACACCAATCAAACGTGGATACCCAAATTTTGTTCTCCTAGGTTGAAGCATTCGTTTGCAGTAACAGTTTGAATTTTTAGTTTTCACTCTGTTTTCTCCTATGTTGACAGATGCAGTTCGAACTCTAAATCAAAGACAGTTTGTGCTAGCTTCTTGAAACTTAACACAATAAAGTAGTTCTACGTTCTATCCCTAAGGTTTGTTTTCTCTTGATGTAGCCTTAAGCAGAGACTGGCAAATAACACTTTCAATGAAAGGCGTTGTTAAATTCCAGAAAACAAAGATCTCCTGAAATCTCAACATATATTTTTTCTTCCGACCTTCATGATACTTTCAAGTAATGAGCAGTACACCAATCAAACTTGGATGCCCTAGTTTGGTTCTTCTAGGTTGAAGCATTCATTTGCAGTAACAGTTTGAATTTTTATTTTTCACTCTGTTTTCTCCTATATTGACAGATGCAGTTCCAACTCTAAATCAACACGTTTTGTGCTAGCTTCTTGAAACTTGACACAATACAGTAGTTCTACGTTCTATCTCTAAGGTTTGTTTCCTCTTGATGTAGTCTTAAGCAAAGACTGGTGAATAACTCATTCAATGAAATGCGTTGTTAGGTTGGCAAAAAACTACAGTCTCCTGTAATATCAACATATATTTTTTCTTCCGACCTTCATGATACTTTCAAGTAATGAACAGTACAACAAATCAAACTTGGATGCCCAAGTTTTGTTCTCATAGGTTGAAGCATTCGTTTGCAGTAACAGTTTGAATTTTTAGGTTTCACTCTGTTTTCTCCTATATTGACAGATGCAGTTCGAACTCTAAATCAAACACGGTTTCTGCTACCTTCTTGAAACTTGACACAATAGAGTAGTTCTACGTTCTATCTCTAAGATTTGTTTCCTCTCGATGTAGCCTAATGCAGGGACTGAGAATAACACTTATATGGAAAGGGGTTGCCAAACTTCCGAACACTAGAGTCTCCTGAAATCTCAACATATATTTTTTCATCCAATCTTCATGATACATTCACGTAATGATCAGTACACCAATCCCACTTGGATGCCCAAGTTTAGTTCTCCTAGATTGAAGCATTCGTTTCCAGGAACAGTTTGAATTTTTAGTTTTCACTCTGTTTTCTCCTATATTGACAGATGCAGTACGAACTCTAAATCAACACGGTTTGTGCTAGCTTCTTGAAACTTGACACAATACAGTAGTTCTACGTTCTATCTCTAAGGTTTGTTTCCTCTTGATGTAGCCTTAAGCAGAGACTGGAGAATAACTCATTCAATGAAAGGCGTTGTTAGGCTGCCAAAAAACTACAGTCTAATGAAATCACAACATATATTTTTTCTTCCGACCTTCATGATACTTTCAAGTAATGAGCAGTACACCAATCAAACTTGGATGCCCTAGTTTCGTTCTTCTAGGTTGAAGCATTCGTTTGCAGTAACAGTTTGAATTTTTAGGTTTCACTATGTTTTCTCCTATATTGACAGATGCAGTTCAAACTCTAAATCAACACGGTTTGTGCTAGCTTCTTGAAACTTGACACAATACAGTAGTTCTACGTTCTATCTCTAAGGTTTGTTTCCTCTTGATGTAGCCTTAAGCAGAGACTGGAGAATAACTCATTCAATGAAACACCTTGTTAGGCTGCCAAAAAACTACAGTCTCCTGAAATCACAACATATATTTTTTCTTCCGACCTTCATGATACTTTCAAGTAATGAGCAGTACACCAATCAAACTTGGATGCCCTAGTTTGGTTCTTCTAGGTTGAAGCATTCGTTTGCAGTAACAGTTTGAATTTTTATTTTTCACTCTGTTTTCTCCTATATTGACAGATGCAGTTCCAACTCTAAATCAACACGTTTTGTGCTAGCTTCTTGAAACTTGACACAATACAGTAGTTCTACGTTCTATCTCTAAGGTTTGTTTCCTCTTGATGTAGTCTTAAGCAAAGACTGGTGAATAACTCATTCAATGAAATGCGTTGTTAGGTTGGCAAAAAACCACAGTCTCCTGTAATATCAACATATATTGTTTCTTCCGACCTTCATGATACTTTCAAGTAATGAACAGTACAACAAATCAAACTTGGATGCCCAAGTTTTGTTCTCATAGGTTGAAGCATTCGTTTGCAGTAACAGTTTGAATTTTTAGGTTTCACTCTGTTTTCTCCTATATTGACAGATGCAGTTCGAACTCTAAATCAAACACGGTTTCTGCTACCTTCTTGAAACTTGACACAATACAGTAGTTCTACGTTCTATCTCTAAGATTTGTTTCCTCTCGATGTAGCCTAATGCAGGGACTGCGAATAACACTTATATGGAAAGGGGTTGCCAAACTTCCAAACACTAGAGTCTCCTGAAATCTCAACATATATTTTTTCATCCAATCTTCATGATACATTCACGTAATGGTCAGTACACCAATCCCACTTGGATGCCCAAGATTAGTTCTCCTAGATTGAAGCATTCGTTTCCAGGAACAGTTTGAATTTTTAGGTTTCACTCTGTTTTCTCCTATATTGACAGATGCAGTACGAACTCTAAATCAACACGGTTTGTGCTAGCTTCTTTGAAGTTGACACAATACAGTAGTTCTATGTTCTATCTCTAAGGTTTGTTTCCTCTTGATGTAGCCTTAAGCAAAGACTGGCGAATAACTCATTCAATGAAATGCGTTGTTAGGTTGCCAAAAAACTACAGTCTCCTGTAATCTCAACATATATTTTTTCTTTCGACCTTCATGATACTTTCAAGTAATGAGCAGTACACCAATCAAAGTTGGATGCCCTCGTTTGGTTCTTCTAGGATAAAGCATTCGTTTGCAGTAACAGTTTGAATTTTTAGGTTTCACTCTGTTTTCCCCTATATTGACAGATGCAGTTCGAACTCTAAATCAACACGGTTTGTGCTAGCTTCTTGAAACTTGACACAATACAGTAGTTCTACGTTCTATCTCTAAGGTTTGTTTCGTCTTGATGTAGCCTTAAGCAGAGACTGGAGAATAACTCATTCAATGAAAGACATTGTTAGGCTGCCAAAAAACTACAGTCTCCTGAAATCACAACATATATTTTTTCTTCCAACCTTCATGATATTTTCAAGTAATGAGCAGTACACCATTCAAACTTGGATGCCCAAGTTTCGTTCTTCTAGGATAAAGCATTAGTTTGCAGTAACAGTTTGAATTTTTATGTTTCATTCTGTTTTCTCCTATATTGACAGATGAAGTTCGAACTCTATATGAAACACAGTTTGTGCTAGCTTCTTGAAACTTGACACATTACAGTAATTCTACGTTCTATCTCTAAGTTTTGTTTCCTCTTGATGTCGCCTAATGCAGGGACTGCGAATAACAATTAAATGGAAAGGGGTTGCCAAACTTCCAAACACTAGAGTCTCCTGAAATCTCAACATATATTTTTTCATCCAATCTTCATGATACATTCACGTAATGATCAGTACACCAATCCCACTTGGATGCCCAAGTTTAGTTCTCCTAGATTGAAGCATTCGTTTCCAGGAACAGTTTAAATTTGTAGGTTTCACTCTGTTTTCTCCTATATTGACAGATGCAGTACGAACTCTAAATCAACACGGTTTGTGCTAGCTTCTTGAAACTTGACACAATACAGTAGTTCTACGTTCTGTCTCTAAGGTTTGTTTCCTCTTGATGTAGCCTTAAGCAAAGACTGGCGAATAACTCATTCAATGAAATGCGTTGTTAGGTTGCCAAAAAACTACAGTCTTCTATAATCTCAACATATATTTTTTCTTCGGACCTTCATGATACTTTCAAGTAATGAGCAGTACACCAATCAAACTTGGATGCCCAAGTTTCGTTCTCCTAGGTTGAAGCATTCGTTTGCAGTAACAGTTTGAATTTTTATGTTTCACTCTGTTTTCTCCTATATTGACAGATGCAGTTCGAACTCTATATGAAACACAGTTTGTGCTAGCTTCTTGAAACTTGACACAATACAGTAATTCTACGTTCTATCTCTAAGTTTTGTTTCCTCTTGATGTAGCCTAATGCAGGGACTGCGAATAACAATTATATGGAAAGGGGTTGCCAAACTTCCAAACACTAGAGTCTCCTGAAATCTCAACATATATTTTTTCATCCAAACTTCATGATACATTCACGTAATGATCAGTACACCAATCCCACTTGGATGCCCAAGTTTAGTTCTCCTAGATTGAAGCATTCGTTTCCAGGAACAGTTTGAATTTTTAGGTTTCACTCTGTTTTCTCCTATATTGACAGATGCAGTACGAACTCTAAATCAACACGGTTTGTGCTAGCTTCTTGAAAGTTGACACAATACAGTAGTTCTATGTTCTATCTCTAAGGTTTGTTTCCTCTTGATGTAGCCTTAAGCAAAGACTGGCGAATAACTCATTCAATGAAATGCGTTGTTAGGTTGCCAAAAAACTACAGTCTCCTGTAATCTCAACATATATTTTTTCTTCCGACCTCCATGATACTTTCAAGTAATGAGCTGTACACCAATCAAACTTGGATGCCGTAGTTTCGTTCTACTAGGTTGAAGCATTTGTTTGCAGTAACAGTTTGAATTTTTAGGTTTCACTCTGTTTTTTCCTATATTGACAGATGCAGTTTGAACTCTAAATCAAACACGGTTTCTGCTACCTTCTTGAAACTTGACACAATACAGTAGTTCTACGTTCTATCTCTAAGTTTTTTTTCCTCTTGATGTAGCCTAATGCAGGGACTGCGAATAACACATATATGGAAAGGGGTTGAAAAATTTCCAAACACTAGAGTCTCCTGAAATCTCAACATATATTTTTTCATCAAATCTTCATGATACATTCACGTAATGATCAGTACAGCAATCCCACTTGGATGCCCAAGTTTAGTTCTCCTAGATTGAAGCATTCGTTTCCAGGAACAGTTTGAATTTTTAGTTTTCACTCTGTTTTCTCCTATATTGACAGATGCAGTACGAACATTAAATCAACACGGTTTGTGCTAGCTTCTTGAAACTTGACACAATACATTAGTTCTACGTTCTATCTCTAAGGTTTGTTTCTTCTTGATGTAGCCTTAAGCAAAGACTGGCGAATAACTCATTCAATGAAATGCGTTGTTAGGTTGCCAAAAAACTACAGTCTCCTGTAATCTCAACATATATTTTTTCTTCCGACCTTCATGATACTTTTAAGTAATGAGCAGTACACCAATCAAACTTGGATGCCCTAGTTTCGTTCTTCTAGGTTGAAGCATTCGTTTGCAGTAACAGTTTGAATTTTTAGGTTTCACTCTGTTTTCTCCTATATTGACAGATGCAGTTCGAACTCTAAATCAACACGGTTTGTGCTAGCTTCTTGAAACTTGACACAATACAGTAGTTCTACGTTCTATCTCTAAGGTTTGTTTCCTCTTGATGTAGCTTTAAGCAGAGACTGGAGGATAACTCATTCAATGAAACGCGTTGTTAGGCTGCCAAAAAACTACAGTGTCCTGAATTCACAACATATACTTTTTCTTCCGACCTTCATGATACTTTCAAGTAATGAGCAGTACACCAATCAAACTTGGATGCCCAAGTTTCGTTCTCCTAGGTTGAAGCATTCGTTTGCAGTAACAGTTTGAAATTTTAGGTTTCACTCTGTTTTCTCCTATATTGACAGATGCAGTTCGAACTCTAAATCTACACAGTTTGTGCTAGCTTCTTGAAAATTGACACAATACAGTAGTTCTACGTTCTATCTCTAAGTTTTGTTTCCTCTTGATGTAGCCTAATGCAGGGACTGCGAATAACACTTATATGGAAAGGGGTTGCCAAACTTCCAAACACTAGAGTCTCCTGAAATCTCAATATATATTTTTTCATCAAATCTTCATGATACATTCACGTAATGATCAGTACAGCAATCCCACTTGGATGCCCAAGTTTAGTTCTCCTAGATGGAAGCATTCGTTTCCAGGAATAGTTTGAATTTTTAGGTTCACCCTGTTTTCTCCTATATTGACAGATGGAGTTCGAACTCTAAATCAACACGGTTTCTACTAGCTTCTTGAAACTTGAAACAATACAGTAGTTCTACGTTCTATCTCTAAGCTTTGTTTCCTCTTGATGTAGCCTTAAGCAAAAACTGGCGAATAACTCATTCAATGAAATGCATTGTTAGGCTGCCAAAAAACTACAGTCTCCTGAAATCACAACATATATTTTTTCTTCCGACCTTCATGATACTTTCAAGTAATGAGCAGTACACCAATCAAACTTGGATGCCCTAGTTTCGTTCTTCTAGGTTGAAGCATTCGTTTTCAGTAACAGTTTGAATTTTTAGGTTTCACTCTCTTTTCTCCTATATTGACAGATGCAGTTCGAAATCTAAATCAACACGGTTTGTGCTAGCTTCTTGAAACTTGACACAATATAGTAGTTCTACGTTCTATCTCTAAGGTTTGTTTTCTCTTGATGTAGTCTTAAGCAAAGACTGGTGAATAACTCATTCAATGAAAGGCGTCGTTAGGTTGGCAAAAAACTACAGTCTCCTGAAATCTCAACATATATTTTTTCTTTCGAACTTCATGATATTTTCAAGTAATGAGCAGTACACCAATCAAACTTGGATGCCCAAGTTTTGTTCTCCTAGGTTGAAGCATTCGTTTCCAGGAACAGTTTGAATTTTTAGTTTTCACTCTGTTTTCTCCTATATTGACAGATGCAGTACGAACTCTAAATCAACACGGTTTGTGCTAGCTTCTTGAAACTTGACACAATACAGTAGTTCTACGTTCTATCTCTAAGGTTTGTTTCCTCTTGAAATAGCCTTAAGCAGAGACTGGAGAATAACTCATTCAATGAAAGGCATTGTTAGGCTGCCAAAAAACTACAGTCTAATGAAATCACAACATATATTTTTTCTTCCGACCTTCATGATACTTTCAAGTAATGAGCAGTACACCAATCAAACTTGGATGCCCTAGTTTCGTTCTTCTAGGTTGAAGCATTCGTTTGCAGTAACAGTTTGAATTTTTAGGTTTCACTATGTTTTCTCCTATATTGACAGATGCAGTTCAAACTCTAAATCAACACGGTTTGTGCTAGCTTCTTGAAACTTGACACAATACAGTAGTTCTACGTTCTATCTCTAAGGTTTGTTTCCTCTTGATGTAGCCTTAAGCAGAGACTGGAGAATAACTCATTCAATGAAACACCTTGTTAGGCTGCCAAAAAACTACAGTCTCCTGAAATCACAACATATATTTTTTCTTCCGACCTTCATGATACTTTCAAGTAATGAGCAGTACACCAATCAAACTTGGATGCCCTAGTTTGGTTCTTCTAGGTTGAAGCATTCGTTTGCAGTAACAGTTTGAATTTTTATTTTTCACTCTGTTTTCTCCTATATTGACAGATGCAGTTCCAACTCTAAATCAACACGTTTTGTGCTAGCTTCTTGAAACTTGACACAATACAGTAGTTCTACGTTCTATCTCTAAGGTTTGTTTCCTCTTGATGTAGTCTTAAGCAAAGACTGGTGAATAACTCATTCAATGAAATGCGTTGTTAGGTTGGCAAAAAACTACAGTCTCCTGTAATATCAACATATATTTTTTCTTCCGACCTTCATGATACTTTCAAGTAATGAACAGTACAACAAATCAAACTTGGATGCCCAAGTTTTGTTCTCATAGGTTGAAGCATTCGTTTGCAGTAACAGTTTGAATTTTTAGGTTTCACTCTGTTTTCTCCTATATTGACAGATGCAGTTCGAACTCTAAATCAAACACGGTTTCTGCTACCTTCTTGAAACTTGACACAATACAGTAGTTCTACGTTCTATCTCTAAGATTTGTTTCCTCTCGATGTAGCCTAATGCAGGGACTGCGAATAACACTTATATGGAAAGGGGTTGCCAAACTTCCAAACACTAGAGTCTCCTGAAATCTCAACATATATTTTTTCATCCAATCTTCATGATACATTCACGTAATGGTCAGTACACCAATCCCACTTGGATGCCCAAGATTAGTTCTCCTAGATTGAAGCATTCGTTTCCAGGAACAGTTTGAATTTTTAGGTTTCACTCTGTTTTCTCCTATATTGACAGATGCAGTACGAACTCTAAATCAACACGGTTTGTGCTAGCTTCTTTGAAGTTGACACAATACAGTAGTTCTATGTTCTATCTCTAAGGTTTGTTTCCTCTTGATGTAGCCTTAAGCAAAGACTGGCGAATAACTCATTCAATGAAATGCGTTGTTAGGTTGCCAAAAAACTACAGTCTCCTGTAATCTCAACATATATTTTTTCTTTCGACCTTCATGATACTTTCAAGTAATGAGCAGTACACCAATCAAAGTTGGATGCCCTCGTTTGGTTCTTCTAGGATAAAGCATTCGTTTGCAGTAACAGTTTGAATTTTTAGGTTTCACTCTGTTTTCCCCTATATTGACAGATGCAGTTCGAACTCTAAATCAACACGGTTTGTGCTAGCTTCTTGAAACTTGACACAATACAGTAGTTCTACGTTCTATCTCTAAGGTTTGTTTCGTCTTGATGTAGCCTTAAGCAGAGACTGGAGAATAACTCATTCAATGAAAGACATTGTTAGGCTGCCAAAAAACTACAGTCTCCTGAAATCACAACATATATTTTTTCTTCCAACCTTCATGATATTTTCAAGTAATGAGCAGTACACCATTCAAACTTGGATGCCCAAGTTTCGTTCTTCTAGGATAAAGCATTAGTTTGCAGTAACAGTTTGAATTTTTATGTTTCATTCTGTTTTCTCCTATATTGACAGATGAAGTTCGAACTCTATATGAAACACAGTTTGTGCTAGCTTCTTGAAACTTGACACATTACAGTAATTCTACGTTCTATCTCTAAGTTTTGTTTCCTCTTGATGTCGCCTAATGCAGGGACTGCGAATAACAATTAAATGGAAAGGGGTTGCCAAACTTCCAAACACTAGAGTCTCCTGAAATCTCAACATATATTTTTTCATCCAATCTTCATGATACATTCACGTAATGATCAGTACACCAATCCCACTTGGATGCCCAAGTTTAGTTCTCCTAGATTGAAGCATTCGTTTCCAGGAACAGTTTAAATTTGTAGGTTTCACTCTGTTTTCTCCTATATTGACAGATGCAGTACGAACTCTAAATCAACACGGTTTGTGCTAGCTTCTTGAAACTTGACACAATACAGTAGTTCTACGTTCTGTCTCTAAGGTTTGTTTCCTCTTGATGTAGCCTTAAGCAAAGACTGGCGAATAACTCATTCAATGAAATGCGTTGTTAGGTTGCCAAAAAACTACAGTCTTCTATAATCTCAACATATATTTTTTCTTCGGACCTTCATGATACTTTCAAGTAATGAGCAGTACACCAATCAAACTTGGATGCCCAAGTTTCGTTCTCCTAGGTTGAAGCATTCGTTTGCAGTAACAGTTTGAATTTTTATGTTTCACTCTGTTTTCTCCTATATTGACAGATGCAGTTCGAACTCTATATGAAACACAGTTTGTGCTAGCTTCTTGAAACTTGACACAATACAGTAATTCTACGTTCTATCTCTAAGTTTTGTTTCCTCTTGATGTAGCCTAATGCAGGGACTGCGAATAACAATTATATGGAAAGGGGTTGCCAAACTTCCAAACACTAGAGTCTCCTGAAATCTCAACATATATTTTTTCATCCAAACTTCATGATACATTCACGTAATGATCAGTACACCAATCCCACTTGGATGCCCAAGTTTAGTTCTCCTAGATTGAAGCATTCGTTTCCAGGAACAGTTTGAATTTTTAGGTTTCACTCTGTTTTCTCCTATATTGACAGATGCAGTACGAACTCTAAATCAACACGGTTTGTGCTAGCTTCTTGAAAGTTGACACAATACAGTAGTTCTATGTTCTATCTCTAAGGTTTGTTTCCTCTTGATGTAGCCTTAAGCAAAGACTGGCGAATAACTCATTCAATGAAATGCGTTGTTAGGTTGCCAAAAAACTACAGTCTCCTGTAATCTCAACATATATTTTTTCTTCCGACCTCCATGATACTTTCAAGTAATGAGCTGTACACCAATCAAACATGGATGCCGTAGTTTCGTTCTACTAGGTTGAAGCATTTGTTTGCAGTAACAGTTTGAATTTTTAGGTTTCACTCTGTTTTTTCCTATATTGACAGATGCAGTTCGAACTCTAAATCAAACACGGTTTGTGCTAGCTTCTTGAAACTTGACACAATACAGTAGTTCTACGTTCTATCTCTAAGGTTTGTTTCCTCTTGATGTAGCTTTAAGCAGAGACTGGAGGATAACTCATTCAATGAAACGCGTTGTTAGGCTGCCAAAAAACTACAGTCTCCTGAATTCACAACATATACTTTTTCTTCCGACCTTCATGATACTTTCAAGTAATGAGCAGTACACCAATCAAACTTGGATGCCCAAGTTTCGTTCTCCTAGGTTGAAGCATTCGTTTGCAGTAACAGTTTGAAATTTTAGGTTTCACTCTGTTTTCTCCTATATTGACAGATGCAGTTCGAACTCTAAATCAACACAGTTTGTGCTAGCTTCTTGAAAATTGACACAATACAATAGTTCTACGTTCTATCTCTAAGTTTTGTTTCCTCTTGATGTAGCCTAATGCAGGGACTGCGAATAACACTTATATGGAAAGGGGTTGCCAAACTTCCAAACACTAGAGTCTCCTGAAATCTCAATATATATTTTTTCATCAAATCTTCATGATACATTCACGTAATGATCAGTACAGCAATCCCACTTGGATGCCCAAGTTTAGTTCTCCTAGATGGAAGCATTCGTTTCCAGGAATAGTTTGAATTTTTAGGTTCACCCTGTTTTCTCCTATATTGACAGATGGAGTTCGAACTCTAAATCAACACGGTTTCTACTAGCTTCTTGAAACTTGAAACAATACAGTAGTTCTACGTTCTATCTCTAAGCTTTGTTTCCTCTTGATGTAGCCTTAAGCAAAAACTGGCGAATAACTCATTCAATGAAATGCATTGTTAGGCTGCCAAAAAACTACAGTCTCCTGAAATCACAACATATATTTTTTCTTCCGACCTTCATGATACTTTCAAGTAATGAGCAGTACACCAATCAAACTTGGATGCCCTAGTTTCGTTCTTCTAGGTTGAAGCATTCGTTTTCAGTAACAGTTTGAATTTTTAGGTTTCACTCTCTTTTCTCCTATATTGACAGATGCAGTTCGAAATCTAAATCAACACGGTTTGTGCTAGCTTCTTGAAACTTGACACAATATAGTAGTTCTACGTTCTATCTCTAAGGTTTGTTTTCTCTTGATGTAGTCTTAAGCAAAGACTGGTGAATAACTCATTCAATGAAAGGCGTCGTTAGGTTGGCAAAAAACTACAGTCTCCTGAAATCTCAACATATATTTTTTCTTTCGAACTTCATGATATTTTCAAGTAATGAGCAGTACACCAATCAAACTTGGATGCCCAAGTTTTGTTCTCCTAGGTTGAAGCATTCGTTTGCAGTAACAGTTTGAATTTTTAGGTTTCACTCTGTTTTCTCCTATATTGACAGATGCAGTTCGAACTCTAAATCAAACACGGTTTCTGCTAGCTTCTTGAAACTTGACACAATACAGTAGTTCTACGTTCTATCTCTAAGGTTTGTTTCGTCTTGAAATAGCCTAAAGCAGAGACTGGAGAATAACTCATTCAATGAAAGGCATTGTTAGGCTGCCAAAAAACTACAGTCTCCTGAAATCTCAACATATATTTTTTCTTCCGACCTTCATGATACTTTCAAGTAATGAGCAGTACACCAATCAAACTTGGATGCCCTAGTTTCGTTCTTCTAGGTTGAAGCATTCGTTTGCAGTAACAGTTTGAATTTTTAGGTTTCACTCTGTTTTCTCCTATATTGACAGATGCAGTTCGAACTCTAAATCAACACGGTTTGTGCTAGCTTCTTGAAACTTGACACAATACAGTAGTTCCACGTTCTATCTCTAAGGTTTGTTTTCTCTTGATGTAGTCTTAAGCAAAGACTGGTGAATAACTCATTCAATGAAAGGCGTTGTTAGGTTGGCTAAAACCTACAGTCTCCTGTAATCTCAACATATATTTTTTCTTCCGACCTTCATGATACTTTCAAGTAATGAGCAGTACACCAATCGAACTTGGATGCCCAAGTTTTGTTCTCCTAGGTTGAAGCATTCATTTGCAGTAACAGTTTGAATTTTTACGTTTCACTCTGTTTTCTCCTATATTGACAGATGCAGTTCAAACTCTAAATCAACACGGTTTGTGCTAGCTTCTTGAAACTTGACACAATACAGTAGTTCTACGTTCTGTCTCTAAGGTTTGTTTCCACTTGATGTAGCCTTAAGCAGAGACTGGAGAATAACTCATTCAATGAAAGGCGTTGTTAGGCTGCCAAAAAACTACAGTCTCCTGAAATCACAACATATATTTTTTCTTCCGACCTTCATGATACTTTCATGTAATGAGCAGTACACCAATCAAACTTGGATGCCCAAGTTTCGTTCTCCTAGGTTGAAGCATTCGTTTGCAGTAACAGTTTGAATTTTTAGGTTTCACTCTGTTTTCTCCTATATTGACAGATGCAGTTCGAACTCTAAATCAACACGGTTTGTGCTAGCTTCTTGAAACTTGACACAATACAGTAGTTCTACGTTCTATCTCTAAGGTTTGTTTCCTCTTGATGTAGCGTAATGCAGGGACTGCGAATAGCACATATATGGTAAGGGGTTGCCAAACTTCCAAACACTAGAGTCTCCTGAAATCTCAACATATATTTTCTCATCCAATCTTCATGATACATTCACGTAATGATCAGTACACCAATCCCACTTAGATGCCCAAGTTTAGTTCTCCTAGATTGAAGCATTCGTTTCCAGCAACAGTTTGAGTTTTTAGGTTTCACTCTGTTTTCTCCTATATTGACAGATGCAGTACGAACTCTAAATCAACACGGTTTGTGCTAGCTTCTTGAAACTTGACACAATACAGTAGTTCTACGTTCTATCTCTAAGGTTTGTTTCCTCTTGATGTAGCCTTAAGCAGAGACTGGAGAATAACTCATTCAATGAAAGGCGTTGTTAGGCTGCCAAAAAACTACAGTCTCCTGAAATCACAACATATATTTTTTCTTCCGACATTCATGATACTTTCAAGTAATGAGCAGTACAGGAATCAAACTTGGATGCCCTAGTTTCGTTCTCCTAGGTTGAAGCATTCGTTTGCACGAACAGTTTCAATTTTTACGTTTCACTCTGTTTTCTCCTATATTGACACATTCAGTTAGAACTCTAAATCAAACACGGTTTGTGCTAGCTTCTTGAAACTTGACACAATAAAGTAGTTCTACGTTCTATACCTAAGGTTTGTTTCCTCTTGATGTAGTCTTAAGCAAAGACTGGTGAATAACTCATTCAATGAAAGGCGTTGTTAGGTTGGCAAAAAACAACAGTCTCCTGTAATCTCAACATATATTTTTTCTTCCGACCTTCATGATACTTTCAAGTAAGGAGCAGTACACCAATCAAACTTGGATGCCCAGTTTTGTTCTCCTAGGTTGAAGCATTCGTTTGCAGTAACAGTTTGAATTTTTAGGTTTCTCTGTTTTCTCCTATATTGACAGATGCAGTTCGAACTCTAAATCAAACAAGGTTTGTGCTAGCTTCTTGAAACTTGAAAAAATAAAGTAGTTCTACGTTCTATCTCTAAGGTTTGCTTCCTCTTGATGTAGCCTAAAGCAGGGACTGGCGAATAACACTTATATTGAAAGGGGTTGCCAAACTTCGAAAAACGAGAGTCTCCTGAAATCTCAACATATATTTTTTCTTCCAATCTTCATGATACATTCACGTAATGATCAGTACACCAATCCCACTTGGATGCCCAAGTTTAGTTCTCCTAGATTGAAGCATTCGTTTCCAGGAACAGTTTGAATTTTTAGGTTTCACTCTGTTTTCTCCTATATTGAAAGATGCAGTACGAACTCTAAATCAACACGGTTTGTGCTAGCTTCTTGAAACTTGACACAATACAGTAGTTCTACGTTCTATCTCTAAGGTTTGTTTCCTCTTGATGTAGCCTTAAGCAGAGACTGGAGAATAACTCATTCAATGAAAGGCGTTGTTAGGCTGCCAAAAAACTACAGTCTTCTGAAATCACAACATATATTTTTTCTTCCGACCTTCATGATACTTTCAAGTAATGAGCAGTAAACAATCAAACTTGGATGCCCAAGTTTCGTTCTCCTAGGTTGAAGCATCGTTTGCAGTAACAGTTTGAATTTTTAGGTTCCACTCTGTTTTATCCTATATTGAGAGATGCAGTTAGAACTCTAAATCAAACACGGTTTCTGCTAGCTTCTTGAAACTTGACACAATACAGTAGTTCTAAGTTCTATCTCTAATGTTTGTTTCGTCTTGATGTAGCCTTAAGCAGAGACTGGAGAATAACTCATTCAATGAAAGGCTTTGTTAGCCTGCCAAAAAACTACAGTCTCCTGAAATCACAACATATATTTTTTCTTCTGACCTTCATGATACTTTCAAGTAATGAGCAGTACACCAATCAAACTTGGATGCCCAAGTTTCGTCATCCTAGGTTGAAGCATTCGTTTGCAGTAACAGTTTGAATTTTTAGGTTTCACTCTGTTTTCTCCTATATTGACAGATGCAGTTCGAACTCTAAATCAAACACGGTTTGTGCTAGCTTCGTGAAACTTGACACAATACAGTAGTTCTACGTTCTATCTCTAAGGTTTGTTTCCTCTTGATGTAGTCTTAAGAAAAGACTGGTGAATAACTCATTCAATGAAAGGCGTTGTTAGGTTGGCAAAAAACTACAGTCTCCTGTAATCTCAACATATATTTTTTCTTCCGAACTTCCTGATACTTTCAAGTAATGTGCAGTACACCAATCAAACTTCGATGCCCAAGTTTCGTTCTCCTAGGTTGAAGCATTCGTTTGCAGGAACAGTTTCAATTTTTACGTTTCACTCTGTTTTCTCCTATATTGACACATGCAGTTAGAACTCTAAATCAAACACGGTTTGTGCTAGCTTCTTGAAACTTGACACAAAAAAGTAGTTCTACGTTCTATACCTAAGGTTTGTTTCCTCTTGATGTAGCCTTAAGCAGAGACTGCGAATAACACTTATATGGAAAGGGGTTGCCAAACTTCCAAACACTAGAGTCTCCTGAAATCTCAACATATATTTTCTCATCCAATCTTCATGATACATTCACGTAATGATCAGTACTCCAAACCCACTTGGATGCCCAAGTTTAGTTCTCCTAGATTGAAGCATTCGTTTCCAGGAACAGTTTGAATTTTTAGATTTCGCTCTGTTTTCTCCTATATTGACAGATGCAGTACGAACTCTAAATCAACACGGTTTGTGCTAGCTTCTTGAAACTTGACACAATACAGTAGTTCTACGTTCTATCTCTAAGGTTTGTTTCTTCTTGATGTAGCCTTAAGCAGAGACTGGAGAATAACTCATTCAATGAAAGGCATTGTTAGGTTGCCAAAAAACTACAGTGTCCTGAAATCACAACATATATTTTTTCTTCCGACCTTCAGGATACTTTCAAGTAATGAGCAGTACACCAATCAAACTTGGATGCCCAAGTTTCGTTTTCCTAGGTTGAAGCATTCGTTTGCAGTAACAATTTGAATTTTTAGGTTTCACTCTGTTTTCTCCTATATTGACAGATGCAGTTCGAACTCTAAATCAAACACGGTTTGTGCTAGCTTTTTGAAACTTGAAAAAATAAAGTAGTTCTACGTTCTATCTCTAAGGTTTGCTTCCTCTTGATGTAGCCTAAAGCAGGGACTGGCGAATAACACTTATATTTAAAGGGGTTGCCAAACATTGAAAAACGAGAGTCTCCTGAAATCTCAACATATATTTTTTCAACCAATCTTTATGATACATTCACGTAAGGATCAGTACACCGTTCCCACTTGGATGCCCAAGTTTAGTTCTCCTAGACTGAAGCATTCGTTTGCAGGAACAGTTTGAATTTTTAGGTTTCACTCTGTTTTCTCCTATAATGACACATTCAGTTAGAACTCTAAATCAAACACTGTTTGTGCTAGCTTCTTGAAACTTGACACAATACAGTAGTTCTACGTTCTATCTCTAAGGTTTGTTTCGTCTTGATGTAGCCTTAAGCAGAGACTGGAGAATAACTCATTCAATGAAAGGCGTTGTTAGGCTGCCAAAAAACTACAGTCTCCTGAAATCACAACATATATTTTTTCTTCCGACCTTCATGACACTTTCAAGTAATGAGCAGTACACCAATCAAACTTGGATGCCCTAGTTTCGTTCTCCTAGGTTGAAGCATTCGTTTGCAGGAACAGTTTCAATTTTTACGTTTCACTCTGTTTTCTCCTATATTGACACATGCAGTTAGAACTCTAAATCAAACACGGTTTGTGCTAGCTTCTTGAAACTTGACACAATAAAGTAGTTCTACGTTCTATACCTAAGGTTTGTTTCCTCTTGATGTAGCCTTAAGCAGAGACTGGCGAATAACACTTTCAATGAAAGGCGTTGTTAAGCTTCCAAAAAACTACCATCTCCTGAAATCACAACATATATTTTTTCATCCGAACTTCATGATACTTTCAAGTAATAAGCAGTTCACCAATGAAACTTGGATGTCCAAGTCTCGTTCTCCTAGGTTGAAGCATTCGTTTGCAGAAACAGTTTGAATTTTTAGGATTCACTCTGTTTTCTCCTATATTGACAGATGCATTTCGAACTCTAAATCAAACACGGTTTGTGCTAGCTTCTTGAAACTTGACACAATACAGTTGTTCTACGTTCTATCTCTAAGGTTTGTTTCCTCTTGATGTAGCCTTATGCAGAGACTGGGGAATAACTCATTCAATGAAAGGCGTTGTTAGGCTACCAAAAAACTACAGTCTCCTGAAATCACAACATATATTTTTTCTTCCGACCTTCATGATACTTTCAAGTAATGAGCAGTACACCAATCAAACTTGGATGCACTAGTTTTTTTCTCCTAGGTTGAAGCATTCGTTTGCAGGAACAGTTTCAATTTTTAGGTTTCACTCTGTTTTCTCCTATATTGACACATGCAGTTAGAACTCTAAATCAAACACTGTTTGTGCTAGCTTCTTGAACCTTGACACAATACAGTAGTTCTACGTTCTATCTCTGAGGTTTGTTTCCTCTTGATGTAGCCTTAAGCAGAGACTGGAGAATAACTCATTCAATGAAAGGCGTTGTTAGGCTGCCAAAAAACTACAGTCTCCTGAAATCACAACATATATTTTTTCTTCCGACCTTCATGATACTTTCAAGTAATGAGCAGTACACCAATCAAACTTGGATGCCCAAGTTTCGTTCTCCTGGGTTGAAGCATTCGTTTGCAGAAACAGTTTGAATTTTTACGTTTCACTCTGTTTTCTCTTATATTGACAGACGCAGTTCGAACTCTAAATCAACACGGTTTGTGCTAGCTTTTTGAAACTTGACACAATACAGTAGTTCTACGTTCTATCTCTAAGGTTTGTTTCCTCTTGATGTAGTCTTAAGCAAAGACTGGTGAATAACTCATTCAATGAAAGGCGTTGTTAGGTTGGCAAAATACTACAGTCTCCTGTAATCTCAACATATATTTTTTCTTCCGACCTTCATGATACTTTCAAGTAATGAGCAGTACACCAATCAAACGTGGATGCCCAAGTTTTGTTCTCCTAGGTTGAAGCATTCGTTTGCAGTAACAGTTTGAATTTTTAGGTTTCACTCTGTTTTCTCCTATATTGACAGATGCAGTTCGAACTCTAAATTAAACAAGGTTTGTGCTAGCTTCTTGAAACTTGACACAATACAGTAGTTCTACGTTCTATCTCTAAGGTTTGTTTCCTCTTGATGTAGTCTTAAGCAAAGACTGGTGAATAACTCATTCAATGAAAGGCGTTGTTAGGTTGGCAAAAAACTACAGTCTCCTGTAATCTCAACATATATTTTTTCTTCCGACCTTCATGATACTTTCAAGTAATGAGCAGTACACCAATCAAACTTGGATGCCCAAGTTTTGTTCTCCTAGTTTGAAGCATTCGTTTGCAGTAACAGGTTGAATTTTTAGATTTCACTCTGTTTTCTCCTATATTGACAGATGCAGTTCGAACTCTAAATCAAACACGGTTTGGGCTAGCTTCTTGAAACTTGACACAATACAGTAGTTCTATGTTCTATCTCTAAGGTTTGTTTCCTCTTGATGTAGCCCAATGCAGGGACTGCGAATAACACTTATATGGAAAGGGGTTGCCAAACTTCCAAACACTAGAGTCTCCTGAAATCTCAACATATATTTTTTCATCCAATTTTCATGATACATTCACGTAATGATCAGTACACCAATCCCACATGGATGCCCAAGTTTAGTTCTCCTAGATTGAAGCATTCGTTTCCAGGAACAGTTTGAATTTTTAGGTTTCACTCTGTTTTCTCCTATATTGACAGATGCAGTTCGAACTCTAAATCAACACGGTTTGTGCTAGCTTCTTGAAACTTGACACAATACAGTAGTTCTACGTTCTGTCTGTAAGGTTTGTTTCCTCTTGATGTAGCCTTAAGCAAAGACTGGCGAATAACTGATTCAATGAATTGCGTTGTTAGGTTGCCAAAAAACTACAGTCTCCTGTAATCTCAACATATTTTTTCTTCCGACCTTCATGAAACTTTCAAGTAATGAGCAGTACACCAATCAAACTTGGATGCCCTAGTTTCGTTCTTCTAGGTTGAAGCATTCGTTTGCAGTAACAGTTTGAATTTTTAGGTTTCACTCTGTTTTCTCCTATATTGACAGATGCAGTTCGAACTCTAAATCAACACGGTTTGTGCTAGCTTCTTGAAACTTGACACAATACAGTAGTTCTACGTTCTATCTCTAAGGTTTGATTCCTATTGATGTAGCCTTAAGCAGAGACTGGAGAATAACTCATTCAATGAAATGCGTTGTTAGGTTGCCAAAAAACTACAGTCTCCTGAAATCACAACATATATTTTTTCTTCCGACCTTCATGATACTTTCAAGTAATGAGCAGTACACCAATGAAACTTGGATGCCCAAGTTTGGTTCTCCTAGGTTGAAGCATTCGTTTGCTGTAACAGTTTGAATTTTTAGGTTTCACTATGTTTTCTCCTATATTGACAGATGCAGTTAGAACTCTAAATTAAACACGGTTTCTGCTAGCTTCTTGAAACTTGACACAATATAGTAGTTCTACGTTCTATCTCTAAGATTTGTTCCGTCTTGATGTAGCCTTAAGAAGAAACTGGAGAATAACTCATTCAATGAAAGGCGTTGTTAGGCTGCCAAAAAACTACAGTCTCCTGAAATCACAACGTATATTTTTTCTTCCGACCTTCATGATACTTTCAAGTAATGAGCAGTACACCAATCAAACTTGGATGCCCAAGTTTCTTTCTCCTAGGTGGAAGCATTCGTTTGCAGTGACAGTGTGAATTTTTAGGTTTCACTCTGTTTTCTCCTATATTGACAGATGCAGTTCGATCTCTAAATCAAACACAGTTTGTGCTAGCTTCTTGAAACTTGACACAATATAGTAGTTCTACTTTCTATCTCTAAGGTTTGTTTCCTCTTGATGTAGCCTTAAGCAGAGACTGGAGAATAACTCATTCAATGAAAGGCGTTGTTAGGCTGCCAAAATACTACAGTCTCCTGAAATCACAACATATATTTTTTCTTCCGACCTTCATGATACTTTCAAGTAATGAGCAGTACACCAATCAAACTTGGAAGCCCAAGTTTCGTTCTCCTAAGTTGTAGCATTCCTTTTGCAGTAACATTTTGAATTTTTAGGTTTCACTGTGTTTTCTCCTATATTGACAGATGCAGTTCGAACTCTAAATCAAACACAGTTTGTGCTAGCTTCTTGAAACTTGACACAATACAGTAGTTCTACGTTCTATCTCTAAGTCGTTTCCTCTTGATGTAGCCTAATGCAGGGACAGCGAATAACACTTATATGGAAAGGGGTTGCCAAACTTCCAAACAATAGAGTCTCCTGAAATCTCAACATATATTTTTTCATCCAATCTTCATGATACATTCACGTAACGATCAGTACACCAATCCCACTTGGATGCCCAAGTTTAGTTCTCCTAGATTGAAGCATTCGTTTCCAGGAACAGTTTGAATTTTTAGGTTTCACTCTGTTTTCTCCTATATTGACAGATGCAGTACGAACTCTAAATCAACACGGTTTGTGCTAGATTCTTGAAACTTGACACAATACAGTAGTTCTACGTTCTGTCTCTAAGGTTTGTTTCCTCTTGATGTAGCCTTAAGCAGAGAATGGAGAATAACTCATTCAATGAAAGGCGTTGTTAGGCTGCCAAAAAACTACAGTCTCCTGAAATCACAACATATATTTTTTCTTCTGACCTTCATGATACTTTCAAGTAATGAGCAGTACACCAATCAAACTTGGATGCCCTAGTTTCGTTCTTCAAGTTTGAAGCATTCGTTTGCAGTAACAGTTTGAATTTTTAGGTTTCACTCTGTTTTCTCCTATATTGACAGATGCAGTTCGAACTCTAAATCAACACGGTTTGGGCTAGCTTCTTGAAACTTGACACAATACAGTAGTTCTACGTTCTATCTCTAAGGTTTGTTTCCTCTTGATGTAGTCTTAAGCAAAGACTGGTGAATAACTCATTAAATGAAAGGCGTTGTTAGGTTGGCAAAAAACTACAGTCTCCTGTAATCTCAACATATATTTTTTCTTCCGACCTTCATGATACTTTCAAGTAATGAGCTGTACACCAATCAAACTTGGATGCCCAAGTTTTGTTCTCCGAGGTTGAAGCATTCGTTTGCAGTAACAGTTTGAATTTTTAGGTTTCACTCTGTTTTCTCCTATATTGACAGGTGCAGTTCGAACTCTAAATCAAACACGGTTTCTACTAGCTTCTTGAAACTTGACACAATACAGTAGTTCTACGTTCTATCTCTAAGGTTTGTTTCGTCTTGATGTAGCTTTAAGCAGAGACTGGAGAATAACTCATTCAATGAAAGGCATTGTTAGGCTGCCAAAAAACTACAGTCTCCTGAAATCACAACATATATATTTTCTTGAGACCTTCAGGATACTTTCAAGTAATGAGCAGTACACCAATCAAACTTGGATGCCCAAGTTTTGTTCTCCATGTTTAAGCATTTGTTTGCAGTAACAGTTTAAATTTTTAGGTGTCACTCTGTTTTCTCCTATATTGACAGATGCAGTTCGAACTCTAAATCAAACACGGTTTGTGCTAGCTTCTTGAAACTTGACACAATACAGTACTTCTACGTTCTATCTCTAAGGTTTGTTTCCTCTTGATGTTTCCTTAAGCAGAGACTGGAGAATAACTCATTCAATGAAAGGCATTGTTAGGCTGCCAAAAAACTACAGTCTCCTGAAATCACAACATATATTTTTTCTTCCGACCTTCATGATACTTTCAAGTAATGAGCAGTACACCAGTCAAACTTGGATGCCCAAGTTTCTTTCTCCTAGGTTGAAGCATTCGTTTGCAGTAACAGTTTGAATTTTTAGGTTTCACTCTGTTTTCTAATATATTGACAGACGCAGTTCGAACTCTAAATCAAACACAGTTTGTGATAGCTTATTGAAACTTGACACAATTCAGTAGTTCTAAGTTCTATCTCTAAGATTTGTTTCCTCTTGATGTAGCCTAATGCAGGGACTGCGAATAACACTTATACGGAAAGGGGTTGTCAAACTTCCAAACACTAGAGTCTCCTGAAATCTCAACATATATTTTTTCATCCAATCTTCATGATACATTCACGTAATGATCAGTACACCAATCCCACTTGGATGCCCAAGTTTAGTTCTCCTAGATTGAAGCATTCGTTTCCAGGAACAGTTTGAATTTTTAGGTTTCACTCTATTTTCTAATATAGTGACAGATGCTGTTCGAACTCTAAATCAACACGGTTTGTGCTAGCTTCTTGAAACTTGACACAATACAGTAGTTCTACGTTCCATCTCTAAGTTTTGTTTCTTCTTGATGTAGCCTAATGCAGGGAATGCGAATAACACTTATATGGAAAGGGGTTGCCAAACTTCCAAACACTAGAGTCTCCAGAAATCTCAACATATATTTTTTCATCCAATCTTCATGATACATTCACGTAATGATCAGTACACCAATCCCACTTGGATGCCCTAGTTTCGTTCTTCTAGGTTGAAGCATTCGTTTGCAGTAACAGTTTGAATTTTTAGGTTTCACTCTGTTTTCTCCTATATGACAGAGGCAGTGCGAACTCTAAATCAACACGGTTTGTGCTAGCTTCATGAAACTTGACACAATACAGTAGTTCTACGTTCTATCTCTAAGGTTTGTTTCCTCTTGATGTAGCCTTAAGCAGAGACTGGAGAATAACTCATTCAATGAAAGGCATTGTTAGGCTGCCAAAAAACTACAGTCTCCTGAAATCACAACATATATTTTTTCCGACCTTCATGATACTTTCAAGTAATGAGCAGTACACCAATCAAACTTGGATGCCCAAGTTTCGTTCTCCTAGGTTGAAGCATTCGTTTGCAGTAACAGTTTGAATTTTTAGGTTTCACTCTGTTTTCTAATACATTGACAGACGCAGTTCGAACTCTAAATCAAACACAGTTTGTGATAGCTTATTGAAACTTGACACAATTCAATAGTTCTACGTTCTATCTCTAAGATTTGTTTCCTCTTGATGTAGCCTAATGCAGGGACTGCGAATAACACTTATATGGAAAGGGGTTGCCAAACTTCCAAACACTAGAGTCTCCTGAAATCTCAACATATATTTTTTCATCCAATCTTCATGATACATTCACGTAATGATCAGTACACCAATCCCTCTTGGATGCCCAAATTTAGTTCTCCTAGATTGAAGCATTCGTTTCCAGGAACAGTTTGAATTTTTAGGTTTCACTCTGTTTTCTCCTATATTGACAGATGCAGTACGAACTCTAAATCAACACGGTTTGTGCTAGCTTCCTGAAACTTGACACAATACAGTAGTTCTACGTTCTATCTCTAAGTTTTGTTTCCTCTTGATGTAGGCTTAAGCAGAGACTGGAGAATAACTCATTCAATGAAAGGCGTTGTTAGGCTGCCAAAAAACTACAGTCTCCTGAAATCAAAACATATATTTTTTCTTCCGACCTTCATGATACTTTCAAGTAATGAGCAGTACACCAATCAAACTTGGATGCCCAATTTTTGCTCTGCTAGGTTGAAGCATTCGTTTGCAGTAACAGTTTGAATTTTTAGGTTTCACTCTGTTTTCTCCTATATTGACAGATGCAGTTCGAACTCTAAATCAAACACGGTTTGTGCTAGCTTCTTGAAACGTTACACAATACAGTAGTTCTACGTTCTATCTCTAAGGTTTGTTTCCTCTTGATGTAGCCTTAAGCAGAGACTGGAGAATAACTCATTCAATGAAAGGCATTGTTAGGCTGCCAAAAAACTACAGTCTCCTGAAATCACAACATATATTTTTTCTTCCGACCTTCATGATACTTTCAAGTAATGAGCAGTACACCAATCAAACTTGGATGCCCAAGTTTCGTTCTCCTAGGTTGAAGCATTCGTTTGCAGGAACAGTTTGAATTTTTAGGTTTTACTCTGTTTTCTCCTATATTGACAGATGCAGTTCGAACTCTAAATCAAACACAGTTTGTGCTAGCTTCTTGAAACTTGACACAATACAGTAGTTCTACGTTCTGTCTCTAAATTTTGTTTCCTCTTGATGTAGCCTAATGCAGGGACTGCGAATAACACTTATATGGAAAGGGGTTGCCAAACTTCCAAACAATAGAGTCTCCTGAAACCTCAACATATTTTTTTTCATCCAATCTTCATGATACATTCACATAATGATCAGTACACCAATCCTACTTGGATGCCCAAGTTTAGTTCTCCTAGATTGAAGCATTCGTTTCCAGGAACAGTTTCAATTTTTAGTTTTCACTCTGTTTTCTCCTATATTGACAAATGCAGTTCGAACTCTAAATCAACACGGTTTGTGCTAGCTTCTTGAAACTTTACACAATACAGTAGTTCTACGTTCTATCTCTAAGGTTTGTTTCCTCTTGATGTAGCCTTAAGCAGAGACTGCAGAATAACTCATTCAATGAAAGACGTTGTTAGGCTGCCAAAAAACTACAGTCTCCTGAAATCACAACATATATTTTGTCTTCCGACCTTCATGATACTTTCAAGTAATGAGCAGTACACCAATCAAACTTGAATGCCCAAGTTTCGTTCTTCTAGGTTGAAGCATTCGTTTGCAGTAACAGTTTGAATTTTTAGGTTTCACTCTGTTTTCTCCTATATTGACAGATGCAGTTCCATCTCTAAATCAAACACAGTTTGTGCTAGCTTCTTGAAACTTGACACAATACAGTAGTTCTATGTTCTATCTCTAAGTTTTGTTTCCTCTTGATGTAGCCTAATGCAGAGACTGCGAATAACACTTATACGGAAAGGGGTTGCCAAACTTCCAAACACTAGAGTCTCCTGAAATATCAACATACATTTTTTCATCCAATCTTCATGATACATTCACATAATGAGCAGTACACCAATCAAACTTGGATGCCTTAGTTTGGTTCTTCTAGGTTGAAGCATTCGTTTGCAGTAACAGTTTGAATTTTTAGGTTTCACTCTGTTTTCTCCTATATTGACAGATGCAGTTCGAACTCTAAATCAACACGGTTTCTGCTAGCTTCTTGAAACTTGACACAATACAGTAGTTCTACCTGCTATCTCTAAGGTTTGTTTCCTCTTGATGTAGTCTTAAGCAGAGACTGGAGAAGAACTCATTCAATGAAAGGCATTTTTAGGCTGCCAAAAAACTACAGTCTCCTGAAATCACAACATATATTTTTTCTTCCGAACTTCATGATACTCTCAAGTAATGAGCAGTACACCAATCAAACTTGGATTCCCAAGTTTCGTTCTCCTACGTTGAAGCATTCGTTAGCAGTAACAGTTTCAATTTTTAGGATTCACACTGTTTTCTCCTATATTGACAGATGCAGTTTGAACTCTAAATCAACACGGTTTGTGCTAGCTTCTTGAAACTTGACACAATACAGTAGTTCTAGGTTCTATCTCTAAGGTTTGTTTCCTCTTGATGTAGCCTTAAGCAGAGACTGGAGAATAACTCATTCAATGAAAGGCATTGTTAGGCTGCCAAAAAACTACAGTCTCCTGAAATCACAACATATATTTTTTCTTCCGAACTTCATGATACTTTCAAGTAATGAGCAGTACACCAATCAAACTTGGATGCCCAAGTTTTGTTCTCCAAGGTTGAAGCATTCGTTCGCAGTACCAGTTTGAATTTTTAGGTTTCACTCTGTTTTCTCCTATATTGACAGATGCAGTTCGAACTCTAAATCAAACACGGTTTCTGCTAGTTTCATGAAACTTGACACAATACAGTAGTTCTACGTTCTATCTCTAAGGTTTGTTTCCTCTTGATGTAGCCTTAAGCAGAGACTGGAGAATAACTCATTCAATGAAACGCGAAGTTAGGCTGCCAAAAAACTACAGTCTCCTGAAATCACAACATATATTTTTTCTTCCGACCTTCATGATACTTTCAAGTAATGAGCAGTACAAAAATCAAACTTGGATGCCCAAGTTTTGTTCTCCTAGGTTGAAGCATTCATTTGCAGTAAGAGTTTGAATTTTTAGGTTTCACTGTGTTTTCTCCTATATTGACAGATGCAGTTCGAACTCTAAATCAAACACGGTTTCTGCTAGCTTCTTGAAACTTGACACAATACAGTAGTTTTACGTTCTATCTCTAAGGTTTGTTTCCTCTTGATGTAGCCTTAAGCAGAGACTGGAGAATAAGTCATTCAATGAAAGGCATTGATAGGCTGCCAAAAAACTACAGTCTCCTGAAATCACAACATATATTTTTTCTTCCGACCTTCATGATACTTTCAAGTAATGAGCAGTACACCAATCAAACTTGGATGCCCAAGTTTTGTTCTCCTAGGTTGAAGCATTCGTTTGCAGTAACAGTTTGAATTTTTAGGTTTCACTCTGTTTTCTCCTATATTGACAGATGCAGTTCCAACTCTAAATCAAACACGGTTTCTGCTAGTTTCTTGAAACTTGACACAATACAGTAGTTCTACGTTCTATCTCTAAGGTTTGTTTTCTCTTGATGTAGTCTTAAGCAAATCTGGTGAATAACTCATTCACTGAAACGGGTTTTTAGGTTGGCAAAAAACTAGAGTCTCCTGTAATCTCAACATATATTTTTTCTTCCGACCTTCATGATACTTTCAAGTAATGAGCAGTACACCAATCAAACGTGGATGCCCTAGTTTCGTTCTTCTAGGTTGAAACATTCGTTTGCAGTAACATTTTGAATTTTTAGGTTTCACTCTGTTTTCTCCTATATTCACAGATGCAGTTCGAACTCTAAATCAAACACAGTTTGTGCTAGCTTCTTGAAACTTGACACAATACAGAAGTTCTACGTTCTATCTCTAAGTTTTGTTTCCTCTTGATGTAGCCTAATGCAGGGACTGCGAATAACACTTATATGGAAAGGGGTTGCCAAACTTCCAAACACTAGAGTCTCCTGAAATCTCAACATATATTTTTTCATCCAATCTTCATGATACATTCACGTAATGATCAGTACAGCAATCCCACATGGATGCCCAAGTTTAGTTCTCCTAGATTGAAGCATTCGTTTCCAGGAACAGTTTGAATTTTTAGGTTTCACTCTGTTTTCTAATATAGTGACAGATGCTGTTCGAACTCTAAATCAACACGGTTTGTGCTAGCTTCTTGAAACTTGACACATTACAGTAGTTCTACGTTCTATCTCTAAGGTTTGTTTCCTTTTGATGTAGCCTTAAGCAGAGGCTGGAGAATAACTCATTCAATGAAAGGCGTTGTTAGGCTGCCAAAAACTACAGTCTCCTGAAATCACAACATATATTTTTTTTCCGAACTCCATGATACTTTCAAGTAATGAGCAGTACACCAATCAAACTTGGATGCCCTACTTTCGTTCTTCTAGGTTGAAGCACTCGTTTGCAGTAGCAGTTTGAATTTTTAGGTTTCACTCTGATTTCTCCTATATTGACAGATGCAGTACGAACTCTAAATCAACACGGTTTGTGCTAGCTTCTTGGAATTTGACACAATACAGTAGTTCTACGTTCTATCTCTAAGGTTTCTTTGCTCTTGGTGTAGTCTTAAGCAAAGACTGGTGAATAACTCATTCAATCAAAGGCGTTCTTAGGTTGGCAAAAAACTACAGTCTCCTGTAATCTCAACATATATTTTTTCTTCCGACCTTCATGATACTTTCAAGTAATGAGCAGTACACCAATCAAACTTGGATGCCCAAGTTTTGTTCTCCTAGGTTGAAGCATTCGTTTGCAGTAACAGTTTGGATTTTTAGGTTTCTCTCTGTTTTCTCCTATATTGACAGATGCAGTTCGAACTCTAAATCAAACACGGTTTCTGCTAGCTTCTTGAAACTTGACACAATACAGTAGTTCTACGTTCTATCTCTAAGGTTTGTTTCGTCTTGATGTAGCCTTAAGCAGAGACTGGAGAATAACTCATTCAATGAAAGGCATTGTTAAACTGCCAAAAAACTACAGTCTCCTGAAATCACAACATATATTTTTTCTTCCGAACTTCATGATACTTTCAAGTAATGAGCAGTACACCAATCAAACTTGGATGCCCAAGTTTCGTTCTCCTAGGTTGAAGCATTCGTTTGCAGTAACAGTTTGAATTTTTAGGTTTCACTCTGTTTTCTCCTATATTGACAGATGCAGTTCGAACTCTAAATCAAACACAGTTTGTGCTAGCTTCTTGAAACTTGACACAATACAGAAGTTCTACGTTCTATCTCTAAGTTTTGTTCCCTCTTGATGTAGCCTAATGCAGGGACTGCGAATAACACTTATATGGAAAGGGGTTGCCAAACTTCCAAACACTAGAGTCTCCTGAAATCTCAACATATATTTTTTCATCCAATCTTCATGATACATTCACGTAATGATCAGTACACCAATCAAACTTGGATGCCCAAGTTAATTCTCCTAGATTGTAGCATTCGTTTCCAGGGACAGTTTGAATTTTTAGGTTTCATTCTGTTTTCTCCTATATTGACAGATGCAGTACGAACTCTAAATCAACATGGTTTGTGCTAGCTTCTTGAAACTTGACACAATACAGTAGTTCTACATTGTATCTCTAAGGTTTGTTTCCTCTTGATTTAGCCTTAAGCAGAGACTGGAGAATAACTCATTCAATAAAAGGCGTTGTTAGGCTGCCAAAAAACTACAGTCTCCTGAAATCACAACATATATTTTTTCTTCCGAACTTCATGATACTTTCAAGTAATGAGCAGTACACCAATCAAACTTGGATGCACAAGTTTTGTTCTCCTAGGTTGAAGCATTCGTTTGCAGTAACAGTTTGAATTTTTAGGTTTCACTCTGTTTTCTCCTATCTTGACAGATGCAGATCGAACTCTAAATCAAACACGGTTTCTGCTAGTTTCTTGAAACTTGACACAATACAGTAGTTCTACGTTCTATCTCTAAGGTTTGTTTCCTCTTGATGTAGTCTTAAGCAAAGACTGGTGAATAACTCATTCAATGAAAGGCGTTGTTAGGTTGGCAAAAAAATACAGTCTCCTGTAATCTCAACATATATTTTTTCTTCTGACATTCATGATACTTTCAAGTAATTAGCAGTACACCAATCAAACTTGGATGCCCAAGTTTCGTTCTCCAAGGTTGAAGCATTCGTTTGCAGTAACAGTTTGAATTTTTAGGTTTCACTCTGTTTTCTCCTATATTGACAGATGCAGTTCAAACTCTAAATCAACAAGGTTTGTGCTAGCTTCTTGAAACTTGACACAATACAGTAGTTCTACGTTGTATCTCTAAGGTTTGTTTCCTCTTGATGTAGCCTTAAGCAGAGACTGGAGAATAACTCATTTAATGAAAGGCATTGTTAGGCTGCCAAAAAACTACAGTCTCCTGAAATCACAACATATATTTTTTCTTCCGACCTTCATGATACTTTCAAGTAATGAGCAGTACACCAATCAAACTTGGATGCCCAAGTTTCGTTCTCCTAGGTTGAAGCATTCGTTTGCAGTAACAGTTTGAATTTTTAGGTTTCACTCTGTTTTCTCCTATATTGACAGATGCATTTCGAACTCTAAATCAAACACAGCTTGTGCTAGCTTCTTGAAACTTGACACAATACAGTAGTTCTACGTTCTATCTCTAAGTTTTGTTTCCTCTTGATGTAGCCTAATGCAGGGACTGGGAATAACACTTATATGGAAAGGGGTTGCCAAACTTCCAAACACTAGAGTCTCCTGAAATCTCAACATATATTTTTTCATCCAAACTTCATGATACATTCACGTAATGATCAGTACACCAATCCCACTTGGATTCCCAAGTTTAGTTCTCCTAGATTGAAGCATTCGTTTCCAGGAACAGTTTGAATTTTTAGGTTTCACTCTGTTTTCTAATATAGTGACAGAGGCTGTTCGAACTCTAAATCAACACGGCTTGTGCTAGCTTCTTGAAACTTGACACATTACAGTAGTTCTACGTTCTATCTCTAAGGTTTGTTTCCTCTTGATGTATCCTTAAGCAGAGACTGGAGAATAACTCATTTAATGAAAGGCGTTGTTAGGCTGCCAAAAAACTAGAGTCTCCTGAAATCACAACATATATTTTTTCTTCCGACCTTCATGATACGTTCAAGTAATGAGCAGTACACCAATCAAACTTGGATGCCCAAGTTTTGTTCTCCTAGGTTGAAGCATTCGTTTGCAGTAACAGTTTGGATTTTTAGGTTTCTCTCTGTTTTCTCCTATATTGACAGATGCAGTTCGAACTCTAAATCAAACACGGTTTCTGCTAGCTTCTTGAAACTTGACACAATACAGTAGTTCTACGTTCTATCTCTAAGGTTTGTTTCGTCTTGATGTAGCCTTAAGCAGAGACTGGAGAATAACTCATTCAATGAAAGGCATTGTTAAACTGCCAAAAAACTACAGTCTCCTGAAATCACAACATATATTTTTTCTTCCAAACTTCATGATACTTTCAAGTAATGAGCAGTACACCAATCAAACTTGGATGCCCAAGTTTCGTTCTCCTAGGTTGAAGCATTCGTTTGCAGTAACAGTTTGAATTTTTAGGTTTCACTCTGTTTTCTCCTATATTGACAGATGCAGTTCGAACTCTAAATCAAACACAGTTTGTGCTAGCTTCTTGAAACTTGACACAATACAGAAGTTCTACGTTCTATCTCTAAGTTTTGTTCCCTCTTGATGTAGCCTAATGCAGGGACTGCGAATAACACTTATATGGAAAGGGGTTGCCAAACTTCCAAACACTAGAGTCTCCTGAAATCTCAACATATATTTTTTCATCCAATCTTCATGATACATTCACGTAATGATCAGTACACCAATCAAACTTGGATGCCCAAGTTAATTCTCCTAGATTGTAGCATTCGTTTCCAGGGACAGTTTGAATTTTTAGGTTTCATTCTGTTTTCTCCTATATTGACAGATGCAGTACGAACTCTAAATCAACATGGTTTGTGCTAGCTTCTTGAAACTTGACACAATACAGTAGTTCTACATTGTATCTCTAAGGTTTGTTTCCTCTTGATTTAGCCTTAAGCAGAGACTGGAGAATAACTCATTCAATAAAAGGCGTTGTTAGGCTGCCAAAAAACTACAGTCTCCTGAAATCACAACATATATTTTTTCTTCCGAACTTCATGATACTTTCAAGTAATGAGCAGTACACCAATCAAACTTGGATGCACAAGTTTTGTTCTCCTAGGTTGAAGCATTCGTTTGCAGTAACAGTTTGAATTTTTAGGTTTCACTCTGTTTTCTCCTATCTTGACAGATGCAGATCGAACTCTAAATCAAACACGGTTTCTGCTAGTTTCTTGAAACTTGACACAATACAGTAGTTCTACGTTCTATCTCTAAGGTTTGTTTCCTCTTGATGTAGTCTTAAGCAAAGACTGGTGAATAACTCATTCAATGAAAGGCGTTGTTAGGTTGGCAAAAAAATACAGTCTCCTGTAATCTCAACATATATTTTTTCTTCTGACATTCATGATACTTTCAAGTAATTAGCAGTACACCAATCAAACTTGGATGCCCAAGTTTCGTTCTCCAAGGTTGAAGCATTCGTTTGCAGTAACAGTTTGAATTTTTAGGTTTCACTCTGTTTTCTCCTATATTGACAGATGCAGTTCAAACTCTAAATCAACAAGGTTTGTGCTAGCTTCTTGAAACTTGACACAATACAGTAGTTCTACGTTGTATCTCTAAGGTTTGTTTCCTCTTGATGTAGCCTTAAGCAGAGACTGGAGAATAACTCATTTAATGAAAGGCATTGTTAGGCTGCCAAAAAACTACAGTCTCCTGAAATCACAACATATATTTTTTCTTCCGACCTTCATGATACTTTCAAGTAATGAGCAGTACACCAATCAAACTTGGATGCCCAAGTTTCGTTCTCCTAGGTTGAAGCATTCGTTTGCAGTAACAGTTTGAATTTTTAGGTTTCACTCTGTTTTCTCCTATATTGACAGATGCATTTCGAACTCTAAATCAAACACAGCTTGTGCTAGCTTCTTGAAACTTGACACAATACAGTAGTTCTACGTTCTATCTCTAAGTTTTGTTTCCTCTTGATGTAGCCTAATGCAGGGACTGGGAATAACACTTATATGGAAAGGGGTTGCCAAACTTCCAAACACTAGAGTCTCCTGAAATCTCAACATATATTTTTTCATCCAAACTTCATGATACATTCACGTAATGATCAGTACACCAATCCCACTTGGATTCCCAAGTTTAGTTTTCCTAGATTGAAGCATTCGTTTCCAGGAACAGTTTGAATTTTTAGGTTTCACTCTGTTTTCTAATATAGTGACAGAGGCTGTTCGAACTCTAAATCAACACGGCTTGTGCTAGCTTCTTGAAACTTGACACATTACAGTAGTTCTACGTTCTATCTCTAAGGTTTGTTTCCTCTTGATGTATCCTTAAGCAGAGACTGGAGAATAACTCATTTAATGAAAGGCGTTGTTAGGCTGCCAAAAAACTAGAGTCTCCTGAAATCACAACATATATTTTTTCTTCCGACCTTCATGATACGTTCAAGTAATGAGCAGTACACCAATCAAACTTGGATGCCCTACTTTCATTCTTCTAGGTTGAAGCACTCTTTTGCAGTAACAGTTTGAATTTTTAGGTTTCACTCAGATTTCTCCTATATTGACAGATGCAGTACGAACTCTAAATCAACACGGTTTGTGCTAGCTTCTTGTAACTTGACACAATACAGTAGTTCTACGTTCTATCTCTAAGGTTTGTTTGCTCTTGATGTAGTCTTAAGCAAAGACTGGTGAACTACTCATTCAATCAAAGGCGTTGTTAGGTTGGCAAAAACCTACAGTCTCCTGTAATCTCAACATATATTTTTTATTCCGACCTTCATGATACTTTCAAGTAATGAGTAGTACACCAATCAAACTTGGATGCCCAAGTTTTGTCCTCCAAGGTTGAAGCATTCGTTTGCAGTAACAGTTTGAATTAGTAGGTTTCACTCTGTTTTCTCCTATATTGACAGATGCAGTTCGAACTGTAAATCAAACTAGGTTTCTGCTAGCTTCTTGAAACTTGGCACAATACAGTAGTTCTACGTTCTATCTCTAAGGTTTGTTTCGTCTTGATGTAGCCTTAAGCAGAGACTGGAGAATAACTCATTCAATGAAAGGCATTGTTAAACTGCCAAAAAACTACAGTCTCCTGAAATCACAACATATATTTTTTCTTCCGAACTTCATGATACTTTCAAGTAATGAGCAGTACACCAATCAAACTTGGATGCACAAGTTTTGTTCTGCTAGGTTGAAACTTCGTTTTCAGTAACAGTTTGAATTTTTAGGTTTCACTCTGTTTTCTCCTATATTGACAGATGTAGTTCGAACTCTAAATCAAACACGGTTTCTGCTAGTTTCTTGAAACTTGACACAATACAGTAGTTCTACGTTCTATCTCTAAGGTTTGTATCCTCTTGATGTAGTCTTAAGCAAAGACTGGTGAATAACTCATTCAATGAAAGGCATTGTTAGGTTGGCAAAAAACTACAGTCTCCTGTAATCTCAACATATATTTTTTCTTCCGACCTTCATGATACTTTCAAGTAATCCGCAGTACACCAATCAAACTTGGATGCCCAAGTTTTGTTCTCCAAGGTTGAAGCATTCGTTTGCAGTAACACTTTGAATTTTTAGGTTTCACTCTGTTTTCTCCTATATTGACAGATGCAGTTCGAACTCTCAATCAACACGGTCTGTGCTAGCTTCTTGAAACTTGACATAATAAAGTAGTTCTACGTTCTATCTCTAAGTTTTGTTTCCTCTTGATGTAGCCTAATGCAGGGACTGCGAATAACACTTATATGGAAAGAGTTTGCCAAACTTCCAAACACTAGAGTCTCCTGAAATCTCAACATATATTTTTTCATCCAATCTTCATCATACATTCACGTAATGATCCGTACAGCAATCCCACTTGGATGCCCAAGTTTCGTTCTCCTAGGTTGAAGCATTCGTTTCCAGGAACAGTTTGAATTTTTAGGTTTCACTCTGTTTTCTCCTATATTGACAGATGGAGTTCGAACTCTAAATCAACACGGTTTGTGCTAGCTTCTTGAAACTTGACACAATACAGTAGTTCTACGTTCTATCTCTAAGGTTGGTTTCCTCTTGATGTAGCCTTAAGCAAAGACTGGCGAATAACTCATTCAATGAAATGCGTTGTTAGGTTGCCAAAAAACTACAGTCTCCTGTAATCTCAACATATATTTTTTCTTCCGACCTTCATGATACTTTCAAGTAATGAGCAGTACACCAATCAAACTTGAATGCCCTAGTTTCGTTCTTCTAGGTTGAAGCATTCGTTTGCAGTAACAGTTTGAATTTTTAGGTTTCACTCTGTTTTCTCCTATATTGACAGATGCAGTTCGAACTCTAAATCAACACGGTTTGTGCTAGCTTCTTGAAACTTGACACAATTCAGTAGTTCTACGTTCTATCTCTACGTTTTGTTTCCTCTCGGTGTAGCCTTAAGCAGATACTGGAGAATAACTCATTAAATGAAAGGCATTGTTAGGCTGCCAAAAAACTACAGTCTCCTGAAATCACAACATATATTTTTTCTTCCGACCTTCATGATACTTTCAAGTAATGAGCAGTACACCAATCAAACTTGGATGCCCAAGTTTCATTCTCCTAGGTTGAAGCATTCGTTTGCAGTAACAGTTTGAATTTTTAGGTTTCACTCTGTTTTCTCCTATATTGACAGATGCAGTTCGAACTCTAAATCAAACACAGTTTGTGCTAGCTTCTTGAAACTTGACACAATACAGTAGTTCTACGTTCTATCTCTAAGGTTTGTTTCCTCTTGATGTAGTCTTAAGCAAAGACTGGTGAATAACTCATTCAATGAAAGGCATTGTTATTTTGGCAAAAAACTACAGTCTCCTGTAATCTCAACATATATTTTTTCTTCTGTTCTTCATGATACTTTCAAGTAATGAGCAGAACACCAATCAAACATGGATGCCCAAGTTTCGTTCTCCTAGGTTGAAGCATTCGTTTGCAGTAACAGTTTGAATTTTTAGGTTTCACTCTGTTTTCTCCTATATTGACAGATGCAGTTCGAACTCTAAATCAAACACAGTTTGTGCTAGCTTCTTGAAACTTGACACAATACAGAAGTTCTACGTTCTATCTCTAAGTTTTGTTCCCTCTTGATGTAGCCTAATGCAGGGACTGCGAATAACACTTATATGGAAAGGGGTTGCCAAACTTCCAAAGACTAGAGTCTCCTGAAATCTCAATATATATTTTTTGATCCAATCTCCATGATACATTCACGTAATGATCAGTACACCAATCCCACTTGGATGCCCAAGTTTAGATCTCCTAGATTGAAGCATTCGTTTCCAGGAACAGTTTGAATTTTTAGGTTTCACTCTGTTTTCTCCTATATTGACAGATGCAGTTCGAACTCTAAAACAACACGGTTTGTGCTAGCTTCTTGAAACTTGACACAATACAGTAGTTCTACGTTCTATCTCTAAGGTTTGTTTCCTCTTGATGTAGCCTTAAGCAAAGACTGGCAAATAACTCATTCAATGAAATGCGTTGTTAGGTTGCCAAAAAACTACAGTCTCCTGTAATTTCAACATATATTTTTTCTTCTGACCTTCATGATACTTTCAAGTAATGAGCAGTACACCAATCAAACTTGGAAACCCTAGTTTCGTTCTTCTAGGTTGGAGCATTCGTTTGCAGTAACAGTTTGAATTTTTAGGTTTCACTCTGTTTTCTCCTATATTGACAGATGCAGTTCGAACTCTAAATCAACACGGTTTGTGCTAGCTTCTTGAAACTTGACACAATACAGTAGTTCTACGTTCTATCTCTAAGGTTTGTTTCCTCTTGATGTAGCCTTAAGCAAAGACTGGCGAATAACTCATTCAATGAAATGCGTTGTTAGGTTGCCAAAAAACTACAGTCTACTATAATTTCAACATATATTTTTTCTTCTGACCTTCATGATACTTTCAAGTAATGAGCAGTACACCAATCAAACTTGGATGCCCAAGTTTCATTCTCCTAGTTTGAAGCATTCGTTTGCAGTAAGAGTTTGAATTTTTAGGTTTCACTCTGTTTTCTCCTATATTGACAGATGCAGTTCGAACTCTAAATCAACACGGTTTGTGCTAGCTTCTTGAAACTTGACACAATACAGTAGTTCTACGTTCTATCTCTAAGGTTTGTTTCGTCTTGATGTAGCCTTAAGCAGAGACTGGAGAATAACTCATTCAATGAAAGGCATTGTTAGGCTTCCAAAAAACTACAGTCTCCTGAAATCACAACATATATTTTATCATCCGACCTTCATGATACTTTCAAGTAATTAGCAGTACACCAATCAAACTTGGATGCCCAAGTTTCGTTCTCCTAGGTTGAAGCATTCGTTTGCAGTAACAGTTTGAATTTTTAGGTTTCACTCTGTTTTCTCCTATATTGACAGATGCAGTTCGAACTCTAAATCAAACACAGTTTGTGCTAGCTTCTTGAAACTTGACACAATACAGTAGTTCTACGTTCTATCTCTAAGTTTTATTTCCTCTTGATGTAGCCTAATGCAGGGACTGCGAATAACACTTATATGAAAAGGGTTCCCAAACTTCCAAACACTAGAGTCTCCTGAAATCTCAACATATATTTTTTCATCCAATCTTCATGATACATTCACGTAATGATCAGTACACCTATCCCACTTGGATGCCCAAGTTTAGTTCTACTAGATTGAAGCATTCTTTTCCAGGAACAGTATGAATTTTTAGGTTTCACTCTGTTTTCTCCTATATTGACAGATGCAGTTCGAACTCTAAATCAACACGGTTTGTGCTAGCTTCTTGAAACTTGACACAATACAGTAGTTCTACGTTCTATATCTAAGGTTTATTTCCTCTTGATGTAGTCTTAAGCAAAGACCTGTGAATAATTCATTCAATGAAAGGCGTTGTTAGGTTGGCAAAAAACTACAGTCTCCTGTAATCTCAACATATATTTTTTTTTCCGACCTTCATGATACTTTCAAGTAATGAGCAGTACACCAATCAAACTTGGATGCCCAAGTTTTGTTCTCCTAGGTTGAAGCATTCGTGCAGTATCAGTTTGAATTTTTAGGTTTCACTCTGTTTTCCCTATATTGACAGATGCAGTTCGAACTCTATATCAAACACGGTTTGTGCTAGCTTCTTGAAACTTGACACAATACAGTAGTTCTACGTTGTATCTCTAAGGTTTGTTTCGTCTTGATGTAGCCTTAAGCAGAGACTGGAGAATAACTCATTCAATGAAAGGCGTTGTTAGGCTGCCAAAAAACTACAGTCTCCTGAAATCACAACATATATTTTTTCTTCCGACCTTCATGATACTTTCAAGTAATGAGCAGTACACCAATCAAACTTGGATGCCCAAGTTTCGTTCTCCTAGGTTGAAGCATTCGTTTGCAGTAAGAGTTTGAATTTTTAGGTTTCACTCTGTTTTCTCCTATATTGACAGATACAGTTCGAACTCTAAATCAAACACAGTTTGTGCTATCTTCTTGAAACTTGACACAATACAGTAGTTCTAAGTTCTATCTCTAAGTTTTGTTTCCTCTTGATGTAGCCTAATGCAGGGACTGCGAATAACACTTACATGGAAAGGGGTTGCCAAACTTCCAAACACTAGAGTCTCCTGAAATCTCAACATATATTTTTTCATCCAATCTTCATGATACATTCAAGTAATGATCAGTACACCAATCACACTTGGATGCCCAAGTTTCGTTCTCCTAGATTGAAGCATTCGTTTCCAGGAACAGTTTGAATTTTTAGGTTTCACTCTGTTTTCTCCTATATTGTCAGATGCAGTACGAACTCTAAATCAACACGGTTTGTGCTAGCTTCTTGAAACTTGACACAATACAGTAGTTCTACGTTCTATCTCTAAGGTTTCTTTGCTCTTGATGTAGTCTTAAGCAAAGACTGGTGAATAACTCATTCAATCAAAGGCGTTGTTAGGTTGGCAAAAACTACAGTCTCCTGTAATCTCAACATATATTTTTTCTTCCGACCTTCATGATACTTTCAAGTAATGAGCAGTACACCAATCAAACTTGGATGCCCAAGTTTTGTTCTCCTAGGTTGAAGCATTCGTTTGCAGTAACAGTTTGGATTTTAGGTTTCACTCTGTTTTCTCCTATATTGACAGATGCAGTTCGAACTCTAAATCAAACACGGTTTCTGCTAGCTTCTTGAAACTTGACACAATACAGTAGTTCTACGTTCTATCTCTAAGGTTTGTTTCGTCTTGATGTAGCCTTAAGTAGAGA